>NC_057804.1:204755594-204905614 GCF_018294505.1 Triticum aestivum | reverse complement strand
CGCAGCGGGGACGGGGGCTCGCCGGAGAGGTACCCCACTATCTATCTTAGGGTTCAGGGTGGGGGCCGGGGGGCTTAGAGGGCTGGCTGGGGCGGCGGTGGCGAGTTGTTTCGGGGCGGCGAGGCGGCGCTGGGGCCGGCGGTTCGGCCGGTGGTGGCTGGCGGCTCAGGGGGGTGCAGGTTGAAGATGAACTGCAGGACCTCCCTAAACTACATGTCAAGTGCCTCTTTGCTACCATTGTCGTTCAGTTTCGACAGTAGCATTCAGATTCCATAGTAAATTTCACTTTCGACAGTTAAGTTCAGAGTCAACGGTTTTTACCTCATCTGTTGTAGTCGGGTGGTTTTTGGTGATGTTAATTTTACATCCATTTTACATCATCTATTGGAGATGCTATTAGAATCCCACTTGAGATTGATGATGTCTGTCTTGTGCTGCTTTAGCTTTGACGTCTTACGGCTCACCGGAGCTGCTCCAACGACAGAACGATCCATCACAACAGAGCAGTGCCCTGGACGCCATCTACAGATGCCTCAGATCTTCCTCGACACCTCCGACAGCCACCTCTGCCTTAACTGCTTCAGCGACCAACCCAATGATGCTGAGGTCGACACGGCTACGGCAAAGAGGTTGTACACTTGTTGCATCACTTATTACTATACATTCACGTCGATCCATTAGGGCTATTTTGGTTCAACGGAAAAACATAGCAATAGGGAATTTTCCCATGGCACTCTACTATTCAATTATTCATGCATTTTGTTAAAAGGAATGAAGCAAAACATCCACCTAGACCTACTTTTCAAAATCCTATGCATGAAAACAAGACCAAGTGCATTAGTGCCAGAATAACATTCTAACTGTACACACTTTCATATGGTTTCACTTTATTTTGGCCATGTTTCTTGGCATTCCTCTGCTCTTCCAATTCCTGTAAACCAAACACCCAAGTTGACAGAAATCCTGTGTGTACAAATGCTCTATTTACCATGTGCATTTTCCTATCCTATTCCGGTGTTTTTCCTATCCCTACGTTTTAAGAATCATGCAAGCCAAATGAGCCCTTACAGAATTACTTCAATTACAGGTACGTGTCGAAGGGAACTTTGTGTGGTTTGTCCTACTCTTGCCGCGACGTCGTCCACCTCACCTGAGCTGCTCCATCGACAGAAGCATCCACCAAACCAGACATCACGACTCCTGACCGTCTTTCACCGCCTCAGATCTCCTTCCCTGCCACCGGCACCCACCGCAACGGCATCACCATCATCGACTCAGCAGATGAACCTGAGGAGTACAGGGGTCCACAAGAGAGGTCGCACTCTTTTGTTTCTGCTTATGTTATGCATTGCTTAAACTTACCTGCTACTTTATCGTCCTGTTCAGCTCTTGGGCTCCCAAGTCAGGTCCAAATTAATGTTCAAACTTGAGTTCTAAATTAGTTGTGGGGCACATATCGAGGCAGCAATAAATAGTATGTCTGTCTAATATCTGGTTCACCTAGGGTATGCCTATGTTGTTCATCTTGGGTGGGAAACAAATCGTAAAGCAATCATCATCTGTCTTTTTATTGATTTAAAGCAATCATCAGCCTGCTATCATTATTTTTGGATCCATCCAATGGTTGTTACCATCACTCTAAATTTCTGCATGCTCTCCTTACATAATCTCACCATATTTTTTCATATGCATGTCAGATATTGTACACAGTCATGCTAAACATGTAGATAAAAAGGGAAGAGTTTTGCGCGGCAATACAATGTCATGCACACATCGCTCCATGGTGGGTTCAATGGCAAACCCTCCCCACCCCTTTCCAGATTGTAATCCAGAGGAAGATATCTGTTCTGAGGCTGATTCAGACGCCGCTGACCACTCCTATTTACCCCCCCAAGGTGTTTGCTCTACCTTGGCATGATGATGTTAGTCATATCATGCATATGTTGCCTCGCAGTGCCTACTTTTGACATCATATATGTCATCTGCTTAGTTTAGACATGTTCTGTAATGCTACCTGTTTAGTTTCTATATCATATATGGGAATTATGCAGTCTCATGTCTTTTAACCAGCCATAATATATGTGAAATGTGCAATGCCATCCTGTTTAACCAGGCATCATATATTTGAATGATATCGTGCCCATCCTTTTCTTCATTACATTTCCATTTGTCGATAATGTTTGTACATTAAACTACTCTTCCTATGAATCAGCCATTTGGGTGGGAGATTGAAAAATCTGGAGTGAAAACAAGGCTTTCAGAGCAGACAGTGCTACCTGTCAAAGCAGATCTCTTGTTGGGTCCCGATAGCTCCTCAGAGATGGATTCAGAGACAGATGACCAGTCCTATTCGCCCACTGAGGTGTATGCTCTAACTTGGCACGGTTATACTGCTCATATCATGCATACGGTGTCTTGCATTGCATAGTTTAGACATCATATACACAATATTCAACACCATGTTCTTAGTTCAGACATCATATCGAATGCCCTCTCTTTAGCATATAAATTACATATGTGAATTAAATGATGCGATCCTGATTACTTAGATAACATGTAGGTGAATTATGTCATGCGATCATGTTTAGTTATTCATCATATCTTTGAATTATGTTATGCTATGCTATCCAGTTTAGATAGACATCATATATGTGAAATTATGTCATGCTATCCGTTTTAGTTAAACAATATACATGTCAACTATTTCATGCCCTCTTTTTTCCACACTATCTATTGCATCTATCTCTCATACAATGTCTGTACATTCAACTATGTTTCCTGTTTATCAGCCATTTGAATTGGAGTGGGTGATGCCAGTATCTGGCGGAATAAAAACACGGTCTTCAAATAAAATAGTGCTACCTCTTGGTGGAGATAGCACCCCGGTTGTACATGCACAAGAACCAGCCCTACCACACATAACCCAAACTCTCGCAGATTGTACCCCTACTGCGATGGACAGAGAACCAGCTTCACCCAATCTAACCCCAACTCCAGCCGATAGTAACCGAGTTCCTGTTGACACAGCACCATCTCCACCACAGAGCTCCCAAACAAGAGCAGTTAGTAAGGCAGCTACAGTGCCCAAAGGGCCAGTACTATCACGGCGAACCCCAACTCCACCAGTTAGTACGCCTATTCCTGTGGAGGAAGCACAACCAGCTAGTTGTAGTTTAACATCTATCGCATTTGATGTTGTTAAATCGTATGTGTGTATCTTCCCATCTTGGAAATATTATACTAAAGATGAAGGAAAATGCCAGTTGCAAGTGTTTGTCCAAGAGTTATGTGTAAGTAATGTTATTCATGGCAATTACTTTGCTTCGTCCCATACATCCTACCTCCATGATGGTTATAATACAACAAATTTTCCTATTTTTCTCTATAGAGAAGGACCAATTCGGATACTCAGGATGAGGTAACATGTGCTAATACCTCTGCTATCTTCAAGAATGCTTGGTGGCAATATTAGAATTACCTGAAGAAAACATACTTCACAGACAAAGAAACTCATCAAATTCCCTTACGTTCTCCTGAGACACATTTACTGGACGATGACTGGGAACGCCTTGTTCTGTACTGGTACCGAACCAAGAATGTGGTAAGGTCTATGAGATCATTTTCTATTTTTAGGTAGTATATTCTTGCGTCTTACTGTACTCTGTTCATGTAGAACAAGTGCCTAAACATGAAGAACAACTGCTCTAATTTAAGATTCCATTGCTATCATAGTTCCAAAAAGCGCTAGCCGTTAATTGTGCGTTTTTCCACTGCCTTGCGCTTTACTGACCAAAGCGCATGCTTATGCGTAGTTATGCACCGATTAAGCATAGTTATGCGCAATGCGTTTTGCAAACGCCTAGAGCCTAGGCGCACTTAAGCGCTCGCTTAGGTGCGCCTTTTTTAACTATGATTACTTTGCTCTTGTATCACTGTAATTACTGATACAAACTTATTTTTAAATTGAAGGATCCAATCAAACCTCCAATGACACAGCAGGTATGTTCGCGCATGTTTCTTTAACTGGTTTGTTCTTATCACTAGCCCTTTTGATTTCAATTTCAATTGTGTATACAGTTGACTTTCATATCATGCGCATTACTAGCATCACAACAGAGCCAATAGTGTTGTTGTACATGTAGACCCGTGGTACCCATCGGAAATCTTGTTGTGCCGTGTAGTTTCCCACACTTTGTATTCTTTCACTGCTGCTTTGTCTTGAACTGGTATGATTTGAACCGTGTCTCTATTTTGATTTGGCAAGACAATGCAGTGACCATAGTGCATAGATATATGTTTGTTTGATGCTTTTATTATGTACTAGTACTTGTCAATAGAAGACTTGGTAGTTTAATCCTGTCCACCTTACTAATGAACTGGTTCACCGAAATGAGTTTCAAATACTAGTATATGCTAAACTTGTTATGTGTCTACTTGTTTCTTCTTTTAGAATGCTGACAGAATATTGGGGAAGAGTGCCTTATTAAGCAATGGTAAAGGAAGTAATGCAGATAAGGTTCAGGATAGTGACACATCCTTGTTGGTCAACAACAAAGCTGATAGAACAGCTAAGCAAAACTATCTTGAAGACAGCGAGACAACCCCAAAGTCCTGTCTTTGTTTAGCGTTCGAGTTACTGGCCACTACCGCTTGCACAAGCTATTCAAACTCACTATCTTAATCAGTTCGGTTTCTTTAGTCTCAACTACAAGCTGAAAGACATCGGTCAGCTGGGCTGCGACAAGAAGCGGAAGGACTGCGGAAGTCCCTAGAGCATTCAGATGCATACTTTCTGGTGCAACAGCAAGCGTTGGAGGATTTTAGCGCCAAACAGGACAATGCTAATCAGCTTGCTAAGCTTATTGCCAGCATGGTGGATACCCAGGATAACGTTTCTTGAGCTCTTTTGAAGTTGTTTCAGTTATGCTCTTGTTTTGCTGTCGCGTTTATTTGCAGTGGTGGCCAATTTTGATGGCCAGTGTATGTAATATGCTGCTTTGTTCCCTATGTTTGCACTAGTGGCGAACTTTGATGCCCAGTGGATGTAATATGTGTAATAGCGGTAATAGGCTAGCATTAATTGCTTGCTTATTTATTTCCTTATTGTCTTGTTTAGTTGTTTGCTTGTAGTCACTGCAGTTCTTTTTCTGTGTTTTTCTAGTGGCCACAATAGCCTATTTTTGGTAACTAGGCCAAAATAATCATGGCAACACACGGACTGTCGTAACCATGGGCCTCCTGCAGGCTGTATGATCCATGGGCCTTCTTCAGGCCGTAGGATCCATTGGCCTTCTATACGGGCTGTAGGATCCATTGGCCTTCTATACAGGCCGTAGGATCCATTGGCCTTCTATACGTGCCTTAGGGTCCATGGGCCTTCTATGGGATGTACGACCCATGTGCCTTCTACGGGTCGTAGATCCATGGGCCTCATACGGGCCGTAGATCCATGGGCCTTCTACGAGGCGTATCATAATTTCGCCAATCATGGGCCGTACAATTCATGGACAATAACGGGCCGTTAATAGAGAGTATTTGATAATTCTATGAAAACAGCCCAACGGGTTTTTTTGACATGAAAATGGCCCAACGGGCCTACTGTAACGACGGGCTGAATTTGGCCCACAAGCAGAAATGACAGTAACGGGCCGTATGTAACCGAATGCTGCAAATGAGCCCAACAATCAATGGGCCCTGGGAAGGCCGAAAGATAACTTGGGCTAGAAATGGCCCGATAGAATAATGGGCCGTTAATGGGTATAAGGTGATACACTGTTCATTACGGGCTAGTTTCACCACGGGCCGTTAATGGGCCAAGAGTTACAAAGGGCCTCATATGGGCCGAAATAAGTCATGCGCCACACATGGGCCAGAAGTTAAAACGGGCTTGAATCATATTGGATGGCCCAGATGACGCTACTGGGCCTAATTCGGATAGGGCGTAACGGGCCCTCGGTTGGCGGGCTGTAAATGGGCTATATGCGAACATGCCGTTAACAGGCTTTCCGTGGGCCGGCCTGCCACCTTTTGACCAAGTCAAATGGGCCGGCCTTTTCACAGGAATGGGCCTCTGTTGGGTCGTGCCATGTGTCGCCGTATCATAGGCACCTTCGGTCCAATGAGCGGATGACATCTGTCCCAACGGTGAGCCAACACGTGTTTCCTCCAGCCAATGATGATTTTACACATGGAAAATCCCCATTGGTCGGGGCTGTTAACGGGTTATAGGATCCAAAACCCAACCCGATAGATTAACGATGTTCTGTTATGGTGGATGCCACGTGTCAGTCACCCTTGACAAAAGCACTTCTGTGACACGCGATTTATCGTCATGGAAGTGGACACTTCCGTGATGATAATTTTGGTAATGTCATGGAACACTTCTATGACAGCACATGTATGACTATCTTGATTCTGTCATATCGTCATGGGTGTACATGCATGACAAAAAACGCAACCTACTGTGACAAACACGTATCATCATGGAAGTGTATTTTTTTTGTAGTGCATGCATTGCCCTTTCTCACCTTGAGAGTTGGTGCAAACTTCGCCGGTGCATCCAAACCCCGTGATACGATACGCTCTATCACACATAAACCTTCTTATATCTTCCTCAAAAAAGACACAATACCTACCGATTATGGCATTTCCATAGCCATTCCGAGATATATTGCCATGCAACTTTCCACCGTTCCGTTCATCATTATGACACACATCGTCATTGTCATATTGCCTTGCATGATCATGGAGTTGACATCGTATCTGTGGCAAAGCCACCATGCATAAATTTTCATACATGTCACTCTTGCTTCATTGCCTATCCCGGTACACTGCCGGAGGCATTCATATAGAGTCATATCTTGTTCTAGTTTTGAGTTGTAATTCATGAGTTGTAAATAAATAGAAGTGTGATAATCATCATTATTAGAGCATTGTCCCCAAATAAAAATAAGAAAAAAATTGAAATGCCAAAATAAAAAAAGAAAGGACCAAAGAAAAAAAAGAAAAAAATAAAATAAAATAAAAAGGGGGCAATGTTACTATCCTTTTCCACACTCGTGCTTCAAAGTAGCACCTTGTTCTTCATATAGAAAGTCTTTTATGTTGTCACTTTCATATACTCGTGGGAATTTTTCATTATAGAACTTGGCTTGTATATTCCTACGATGGGCTTTCTCAAATGCCCTAGGTCTTCGTGAGCAAGCAAGTTGGATGCACACCCACTTAGCTTCTTTTGTTGAGCTTTCATACATTTATAGATCTAGTGCATCCGTTGCATGGCAATCCCTACTCCTCATGTTGACATCAATTGATGGGCATCTCCATAGCCCATTGATTATCCTCGTCAATGTGAGACTTTCTCCTTTTTTGTCTTCTCCACACAACCTCCATCATCATATTCTATTCCACCCATAGTGCTATATCCATGGCTCACGCTCATGTATTGCGTGAAAGTTGAAAAAAGTTTGAGATTACTAAAGTATGAAACAATTGCTTGGCTTGTCATCAGGGGTGTGCAAGATGAGAGCAATTTTGTGTGACGAAAATGAAGCATAGCCTAACTATATGATTTTGTAGGGATGAACTTTCTTTAGCCATGTTATTTTGAGAAGACATGATTGCTTTTGATTAGTATGCTTGAAGTGTTACTATTTCTTATGTCAATATGAACTTTTATTTTGAATCATTTGGATCTGAACATTCATGCCACAAAAAGAAAATTACATTGAGAATTATGCTAGGTACTATTCCACATAAAAAATCTGTTTTTATCATTTACCTACTCGAGGACGAGCAGGAATTAAGCTTGGGGATGCTTGATACGTCATCCATGCTATTATATTACCCGTTTTGGATGTTTATGGGCTTTACTTTACACTTTTATATCATTTTTGGGACTAACCTACTAACCGGAGGCCCAGCCCGAATTGCTGTTTTTTTTGCCTATTTCAGTGTTTTGAAGAAAAGGAATATCAAACGGAATCCAAACGGAATGAAACCTTTGGGAGCGATCTTTTTGGAACAAACGTGATCCAGGGGACTTGGAGTGGACTTCAAGCAACAGAGGAGGCGGCCACGAGGGTGCCCGGCGCTCCCCCCACCCTCGTGGGCCCCTCGAGTGTCCACCGACCTACTTCTTCCTACTATACATACCCACATACCCTGAAACCATCAAGGAGCACCACAAAAAAATATTTCCACCGCCATAACCTTCTGCATCCACGAGATCGCATCTTGGAGCCTTCGCTGGCGCTCCGCCGGACGGGGAATCGACCATGGAGGGCCTCTACATCATCTCCAAGGCCCTTCCAATGAGTTGTGAGTAGTTTACGATAGACCATGAGGTCCATAGTTATTAGCTAGATGGCTTCTTCTCTCTCTTTGAATCTCAATACAAAGTTCTCCTCGATCTTCTTGGAGATCTATTAGATGTAACTCTTTTTGCGGTGTGTTTGTTGAGATTCGATAAATTGTGGGTTTATGATCAAGTTTATCTATGACAAATATTTGAATCTCCTCTGAAATCTTTTATGTGTGATTAAGTTATCTTTGCAAGTGTCTTCGAATTATCAGTTTGTTTTGGCCTACTAGATTGATCTTTCTTGCAATGGGAGAAGTGCTTAGCTTTGGGTTCAATCTTGCAGTGTCATTTCCTAGTGACCGCAGGGGCAGCAAGGCACATATTTTATTGTTGCCATCGAGGATAAAAAGATAGGGTTTATATCATATTGCACGAGTTTATCCCTCTACATCATGTCATCTTTCCTAATGCGTTACTTTGTTTTTCACAAACTTAATAGTCTAGATGCAAGCAGGAGTCGGTCGATGTGTGGAGTAATAGTAGTAGATGCAGAATCGTTTCGATCTACTTGTCACGGACGTGATGCCTATATACATGATCATGCCTAGATAATCTCATAACAATGCACTTTTCTATCAATTGCTCGACAGTAATTTGTTCACCCACTGTAATACTTATGCTATTTTGAGAGAAGCCACTAGTGAAACCTATGGCCCCCGGGTCTATCTTTTATCATATAAGTTTCCCATCTACTTTTTATGTGCATTATACTTTCCACTCTATATCATAAAAATACCAAAATTATTTATCTTACCTTATTATCTCTATCAGATCTCACTTTCGCAAGTTGCCGTGAAGGGATTGACAACCCCTTTATCGCGTTGGTTGCGAGGTTCTTGTTTGTTTGTGTAGGTGCGTGGGACTTCTGAGGAGCCTCCTACTAGATTGATAACTTGGTTCTCAAAAACTAAGGGAAATACTTACGGCTACTTTGCTGCATCACCCTTTCCTCTTAAAGGAAAACCAACGCAAGCTCAAGACGTAGCAGGAGATGGGGGGGGGGGTCCTTCCCACACGACCCAGAAACCGTCAGGGATAGATGTCACGCCCAATATGCGACCCTATCCGAGAGGAACTCAAAGGTCCCACTAAGGATAGAAGCTCATAGTGAAGATGCTTTGCAAGGTGGATATCATTACATCGTACCATTACATAATAGATGGGAATACATAAAAAAGGCATACAATGCCACATGAATACAACATCATCATACAATAGAGCATCATCCGACTACGGATGAAACACAAACATAAACTCAAATGACATCCACCCTGCTAGCCCAGGCTGCCGACAAGGAACCTAGACCCTAAACAAAGAGGAAGCAGAAGAAGAACTCCCAAAACAAGCAAACATCGCTCTCACGTCAGATCATTGCTTTACCTGTACCTGCAACTGTTGTTGTAGTAATTTGTGATCCACGAGGACTCCGCAATCCCATTACTATGTGTATCAAGACTAGCTAAGCTTAATGGGTATGGAAAGGATAAGTGGTGAGGTTGTAGCAAGCAACTAAGCATGTATGGTGGCTAACTTACGAGTACAAGAGTAAGATGAGAAGCCACGCAAATGGTTGCAAACTAGTAATGGTCAATAAGTGCTCATGAACTACTTACGTTCAATCATAACCCCACCGTCTTCTCTTCTGGAACTCACCCAAAAAGACTCCATCACGGTTACACACGTGGTTGGTGTATTTTAACTCAGGTCTGGTGTCAAGTTTTCTACAATTGGACATTAAAAATTCTCTTCTTCCACATAACCATGGGCACGTCTCTCAAAAGTTTAAACCCTGCAGGGGTGTCCCAACTTAGCCCATGACAAGCTCATGATCCGCGGAGACAATCCTCCATCGCGGGACATCTGATCAGACTCGGGATCCCGGTGCAGAAGACATCTCGACAATGGTAAAAAAAGTCCAGCAAGACCTCCCGACGTGTCGACACCCTGATAGTAGCCCCACATATCTAGTCTCAGGCCACGACGGATGAGCGACGCGTACAAGTGCCAAAATAACCCAAGTTGCCCCGGGGCGGCCCCGCACAGTGCTCTAGTTTGGGACCAGCACCATCAGCAATGGCCCCCCTGTATTATGTGGAAAATCCTCGGGTTCATGACGCCCTATGCCAATTAATTAATTAATTCAGTATTATTATGTTGGCAAATGTTAAAACCAATGTTGGGTCTTGCTGGAAGAGTTTTATTCAAAGCGAACTGTCAAGAGGGGCCCATAAACCCTCATCATGTTAGGGACACAAAATCAAGGAACATAACACCAGTATGATGAAAACTAGGGCGGTAAGAGTGGAACAGAACACCAGGCATAAGGCCGAGCCTTTCACCCTTAACCAACTATATATGTGCATTAATTAAATAAGAGATATTGTGATATCCCAAAATATCCATGTCCCAACATGGAACAACCTGCAACTGCACCTGCAACTAGCAATGCTATAAGAGGGGCTGAGGAAAGCGGTAAGATAGCCAAACAATGGTTCGCTGGGATGCTGGAAAAGGTTAGAGGCTATTTCATGGCATATTGGGAGGCTTGATAAACAAGTGGTAGGAAGCGTGACATAGCGATAGCATCGAGACGACTAGCATATCAATGATAGTAGTGAGATCCAGGGTAACGGTCATCTTGCTTGAAATCCTGTTAGGAAGATGAACGAGTCCATGAAGAAGACGAACATGAGTAGATGAACCAAGCGTAGTCAAACGTATCCTCACGATCGCAACAGAACAGGAACTATCGAGAAGAAGCACAACCGGAAATAAGAAAACAACATGGTAAACACACAACACATATACATGACATGATGCTCAACCAAGTATGATGCATGACAAGTCTACATGATGCTACTCATGGCAAGGCATGATGCATACAAGAACATCACATCAAAGCAAGTTTAAATGAGGCCGGAAACAACATATAACAATTCCGGTAAGTCATCATATGCAAATTTTGAAATTGTGCCAGATCTGATTAGGACACAATTTTGAAGTTGTCAAATAGAAAGTTAAGATGCACCAAGATGTTCTACATAAATTTCTAGTCAAGTTACATATACAATTCATTTAATTCGGAGCTACGATCTAGAAGCTATGAGCAAAACAAGCTAAACATGGTATTGACGCAAAATGCATACAAACATCAAGCAAGCACCACAAAACATGGATGTAACAAGATAATAGGAAACTACATGCAATTATAAGCAAGGTTCATATAGAGCATGCTCAAAACGGAGCAACGGTTCAACACATACACTCAAAACAAGTTATAACAACAATCTGCCCAAAACAACAACTAGGCACTTTGCAATCATCAAAACAACATGCTACATGAATCATATGGATACAAACTTGATAAGCACTCAAAATACAGATTACATTCTTCAAATATCATTAAGGTTCAGGTTCATAGGCATCAAGATTAATCCAAGATTATCAATTCAAGAAAAAGTTTATAACACAGATTATGACTTGTGAAAAACAGGGCATATGCATGAGCAGAGTTAAAATAACGACATGTTGGAGGCATGAAACAATGATTCCACATTAATTATACATAGCAAACAAGGGCATGGAATCAAATTACACATAACAAAGAGAAAAAAACATCAAGGCATCATATGCATATGACTCATGGATTAGTGGGAACCATCAAGACAAGTTTGAATGTTGTAACAGTTTCAGCAAGTGTAAAACAGCAAGACCATCATAGCATGTTTGCCAGCTTGGAACAGAAGCCATATGAAGTCCAGAATTATCAAACATGGCATGTGAACAAATTACTCATAGCATACGTCAAATCATGTAATTGTAGAATCTCCAAAAGAGGCATAGACTAATTAATATCAAGCTCACAACATGGCATCATGAAGTTAACAAAAAACTGGAACATCATTTAGGCATGTTCATAGCAACAACAAAAATATGCTCCAGGACTTATATATGGCATCAAATGGAATGTCAATATAGATCCACACATGTACCTCAAAACATGTCAACTAGGAATCTCCAGATTATGCATGGATTATATGGTATCATCAAGCAAACATAACAACATTATATAACAGATTCAGACTTGACATAACATTAACAGCAAGTAACCCACTTCACAAGCTTGACGCACTCACCACAAGGCATATCAAAATAAATGGTTCACACCACTTTAAATATGACATGATTATGATCCTAAAACATGTTGACACCATGTTCAAAAGAAAAACACACAAAAAGATATAAAAAGACAAATAGGCAAATTATAGCAGTTTTCAGCATTTAACATCAGCAAGCACTTCTGCAACAGGGGTTAACATGTCAAGATGCACCCTAACATGAATGCAAAGCACAACAACATGTAGAGCACTCTGACCTAAACATTTTCATATCAAGATTGTCACCATAGGATCAACAGGACAAAGTTATGATACTGATGACCCGCAAGTATACTGGATAGTTGTAGCCTCTTTCGATAAGTAAGAGTGTCGAACACAACGAGGAGCTAAAGGTAGAACAAATACTCTCTCAAGTCCTATCGGCCACTGATACGACTGTACGCACGCTTGACATTCGCTTTACCTAGAACAAGTATGAAACTAGAAGTACTTTGTAGGTGTTGTTGGATAGGTTTGCAAGATAATAAAGAGCATGTAAATAAAAAGTAGGGGCTGTTTAGATAAAGATGCAATAAATTAAATATAGCGAGGGTGGAAAAGTGGTGGTAGGAGTTGCGGAATTGTCCCTAAGCAATTGACTACTTTACTAGTTCGGTAGCAAGTTTTATGTGTGAGAGGCCATTGCTAGCATGTCATCCCTGACTTGGAATTCTATGAACTTATGATTGGAACTATTAGCAAGCATCCGCAACTACTAACGTTCATTAAGGTAAAACCCAACCATAGCATTAAGATATATTGGTCCCCCTTCAATCCCGTATGCATCAATTTCTATGCTAGGTAGAAGCTTCTGTCACTCTTGCCCTCCAATACATAGTCCTATTAACATACAACTAACCCTATGGTGTGATCCACGCGCGCGCTTATATGATGGGCACCAAAGAACAGCAACATAACCACAAGCAAATTAAATCAATCATAGCAATTCATCAACCACCAATAGGACAACGAAAATCTACTCAGACATCATAGGATGGCAACACATCATTGGATAATAATATGAAGCATAAAGCACCATGTTCAAGTAGAGGGTACAGCGGTTTGCGGGAGAGTGGACCGCTGTAGATAGAGGGGGGAAGGTGATGGAGATGTTGGTGAAGATGGCAGAGGTGTTGGTGAAGATCATGGTGATGATGATGGCCCCTGGCGGCGTTCTGGCGCCACCGGAAGCAAGGGGGAGAGAGAGCCCCCCTTATTCTTCTTCTTCCTTTACCTTCTCCCTAGATGGGAGAAGGGTTTCCCCTCTGGTCCTTGGCTTCCATGGCGTGGGAGGGGTGAGATCCCCTCTGAGATTAGATCTGTCTCTCTGTCTCTCTTTGTTTCTGCGTTCCCAGATTCTGCCCTCTCACCATTTCTTCTATATCCGGAGATCCGTAACTCCGATTGGGGTGAATCTTTCGCCCTGATTTTTCTCATAAAATTAGCTTTCTTGAGGCAAAAGAAGAGCGTCAACCGCCATACGGGTGGCCCGCGAGGGTGCCAGACACGCCCCCTGTCTCGTGGCCACCTCGGGCACCGTTTCGCGTTGATTCTTCTTCCGGGAAATCCCAAATATTCCAAAATAATTCTCCGTCCGTTTTTATCCCGTTTGGATTCCCTTTGATATTGGGTTTCTGCGAAACATAAAACATGCAACAAACAGGAACTTACACTGGGCACTGGATCAATATGTTAATCCCAAAAATAGTATAAAAAGTTGCCAAAAGTATATGAAAATTGAATAATATTGGCATGGAACAATCAAAAATTATAGAGAGGACGGAGATGTATCAGCATCCCCAAGCTTAATTCCTGCTCGTCCTCGAGTAGGTAAATGATAAAAAAGATAATTTTTGATGTGGAATGCTACCTAGCATAATCTTGATCATGTAATCTAATCATGGCATGAATATTAAGACACGAGTGATTCAAAGCAATAGTCTATCATTTGACATAAAAATAATAATAATTCAAGCATACCAACCAAGCAATTATGTCTTATCGAAATAACATAGCCAAAGAAATCTCATCCCTACAAAATCATATCGTCTGGCTATGCTCCATCTTCATTACACAAAATACTCCCATCATGCACAACCCTGGTTTCAGCCAAGCAATTGGTTCATACTTTTTAACGCGCTTAAGCTTTTTCAACTCTTACGCAATACATGAGTGCAAGCCATGGACATAGCACTATGGTGGTATATGGTGGTGGTTGCAAGGACAAAAAGGGAGAAGATAGTCTCACATCAACTAGGCGTATCAACGGGCTATGGAGATGCCCATCAATAGATATCAATGTGAGTGAGTAGGTATTGCTATGCAACGGATGCACTAGAGCTATAAATATATGAAAGCTCAACAAAAGAAACTAAGTGGGTGTGCATCCAACTTGCTTGCTCACGAAGACATAGGGCATTTTGAGGAAGCCCATCATTGGAATATACAAGCCAAGTTCTATAATGAAAAATTCCAACTAGTATTGAATGTGATAGCACAAGAGACTCTCTATCATGAAGATCATGGTGCTATTTTGAAGCACAAGTGTGGAAACAGGATAGTAACATTGCCCCTTCTCTCTTTTTCTCTCATTTTTATTTATTTTCCTTTTTTTAATTATTTTCTTGGTGGGCTTCTTTGGCCTCTTTTATTTTTCATAAAGTCCGGAGTCTCATCCCGACTTGTGGGGGAATCATAGTCTCCATCATCCTTTTCTCACTAGGGCAATGCTCTAATAATGATGATCATCACACTTTTATTTACTTACAACTCAATATCTAGAACAAAGATATGACTCTTATATGAATGCCTCTGGCGGTGTACCGGCATGTGCAATGATCTAGCGTAGCAATGACATCAAAAAACGGACAAGCCATGAAAACATCATGCTAGCTATCTTACGATCATGCAAAGCAATTTGACAATGAATGCTCAAGTCATGTATATGATGATGATGGAAGTTGCATGGCAATATATCTCGGAATGGCTATGGAAATGCCATAATAGGTAGGTATGGTGGCTGTTTTGAGGAAGGTAAATAATGGGTTCATTATACCGGTGAAAGTTGCGCGGCACAATAGAGGCTAGCAAAGTGGAAGGGTAAGTGTGCATATATCCATGGACTCACATTAGTCATAAAGAACTCATATACTTATTGCAAAAGTCTACTTGCCCTCTAAGCAAAGTACTACTACGCATGCTCCTAGGGGAAGGGTCGGTAGGAGTTAACCATCGCACGATCCCGACCTCCACTCATAAGGAAAGAAATCAAAGAACACCTCATGCTCCAACTTCGTTACATAACGGTTCACCATGCGTGCATGCTATGGGACTTGCAAACCTCAACACAAGTATTTCCCAGTTTCACAATTACTCAACTAGCACGACTCTAATATCACCACCTTTATAACGCAAAACTATTGCAAGGAATCAAACACATCATATTCAGTGATCTACAAGTTTTATGTAGGATTTTATGACTAACCATGTGAATGACCAATTCCTGTCATCTCTCTAAATAGATATAAGTGAAGTAAGAGAGTTTAATCCTTTCTACAAAAGATATGCTCATGCTCTAACAAATATAAGTGAATCAAAAGCGCATTCTACAACTGGCGGTTTTCTATGTGAAGAGAAACAGGCAATCCAAACTTCAAATGATATAAGTGAGGCACATGAAGCATTCTATAAAGCCATACTCAAGAGATTTAAGGAGGTGAAAAGAGAATTCTATAAATCAACCAAGGACTATCTCATACCAGCATGGTGCATAAAAGAAAAATGAAAACTAAATGCAAAAGACGCACCAAGACTTGCACATATCGCATGAATGAAACGAATACGAAAACATACCGATACTTGTTGAAGAAAGAGGGGATGCCTTCCGGGGCATCCCCAAGCTTAGATTCTTGAGTCTCCTTGAATATTTACTTGGGGTGCCTCGGGCATCCCCAAGCTTGAGCTCTTGCCTCTCTTCCTTTTCCTCATATCGAGACCTCCTCGATTAGACACTTCATCCACACAAAACTTCAACAGAAAACTCGGTAAGATCCGTTAGTATAATAAAGCAAATCACCACTCTAAGTAATGTTGCAAATCAATTAATATTTTGTTTTTGCATTTTTTCTACTGTAATATAGCTTTTCCATGGCTTAATTCACTGATATAAATTGATAGATTCATCAAAACAAGCGAACTATGCATCAAAAACAGAGTCTGTCAAAAACAGAAGAGTCTGTAGAAATCTGAACATCCACCATACTTCTGGTACTCCAAAAATTCGACCACAATTATGAAAAATAAAAGAGTTGTACAAAAACACAGTGCCGAAAGAATCAGAATCGTTTGTCTTTCCAGTTAAAAATGTAAAATCGCGGACTACAGCCAAAGTTTCTGTCCTCCACCGTACAAACCAACAAGCATTGTAAACATCCTAAAGGCAAACCTTAGCACATTATTTTTATAATACAATGGAATTGTACAAGGGGATAATTATTTTTGTTGAAAAGTTTCTGTAATCAAGATTCACAAAGTTTCCGTAAGCATGAACAAAGTTCAGGGCTAGCTCCCACTTCAACAATGCTTATCTTTCTCACTTTCACTTTCCTTTTTGAAAAGTTTTGGGTTCCCCTCTTTATTTTTTTTGTTTTTAAACTATATAAATGCACTCAACAGAAATAAATGACTCTCTAAAACTTCCGGGTTATCTCCCTGGCAGCGCTTTCTTTCAAGCATTAAGCTAGGCATATAGTGCTCAAGTAACGAATCCACCCGGATCCCAAGGTATATCAAAACCAATTTTAACAATGATTTGTAATTTAGTATTGAGCACAAGGTAACATATATCAATCAATAACGAATTCTAACTCTCTTCCTATGCATCGGCATGTCATAAAAGAACAATTCATGCACACCAAGTAAAGGCCAATGCATATTATAAGCAGTTTCTTGCCATTTTATCATATTGGAAACATAAAGAGGTGGAGATATAGTTCCTCTCTCATAATAATTGCAAGTAGGAGGAGCAAGCACGTGCATATTATATCTATCAAAATCATCATGTGCAATGGTAAAAGGCAACCCATCAATATAATCCTTAATAAGCACAAACTTCTCCGATATAGTGTAGTTTGGAGAATTCAAAAAGATAATAGGACTATCATGCGTGGGTGCAATAGCAACAATTTCATGTTTAACATAACAAACTATAGCAAGTTCATCTCCATAAGCATAATTCATATTGGCATCTTGGCCACAAGCATAGCAAGCATCATCAAAAAGGGATATTTCAAGAGAATCAACGGGATCATAACAATCATCATAGCAATCATCCTTCGGTAAGAACGAAGGGGAATTAAACAATGTATGAGTTGAAAAGTTGCTCTCATTAGAAGGTGGGCACGGGTAATCAATCCGCTCTTCCCCCTTTTGTTCTTCGCTCTCCTCCTCATCTTTTTTCATCCAATAAGCTCACAGTTTCATCAATTTCTTCTTCCATAGATTCCTGCAAAATATTAGTCTCTTCTTGGGCAGCGGAGACTTTCTCAATAAATACATCAATATTGTAATTATATTCATAATTGTCATAGCAATATTTCAATATAGCAAAATTTTCAGGCCTATAAACATCATCATCTAAAGCTTCATACTTTTCAAACAAAGATTCAATTTCATAAGCAGCCTTAAAAGCAACAAATTCTTCAATTCTTTCAACATCATAGTAATCATATATACCATTAGCATAAGAAGCTAAGGTTTTATTATCATTAAATTCGCATGAAAAGAGAAGGTGTGGAGCCTTCATCCTAGAGCAACAAGTATAATCATATCTCAAGCATAGATCCCGAGCGTACCAATGCAACATATTAATTTGATCCCATAATAGTTTCCCTTTTTGTGTCAAGAGATAATCCCTATAGTATTCACGTTGATCCAATGTTACTCCCATTATAAAGTTGAATGAGGTTTTCTCAGGATTATCAAAGTAGTACATAATATTTTGAACATAATGAGCATCGAGGGTTTTAAGAGGTTCCTCATCTCCATGAGTAGCAAGTACACCTAATTTTTTTGGTATTTCGTGTTCCATATCCATAACTAAAGATAGAGAACAACTTAGAACAGAAAATAAAAATTACTTAGTGATAAAGCAAACAAGCACACACGAGAATATTCACCCCATGCTATGACTCCCCGGCAACAGCGCCAGAAAAAGGTCTTGATGACCCGCAAGTATACGGGATAGTTGTAGCCTCTTTCGATAAGTAAGAGTGTCGAACCCAACAAGGAGCTAAAGGTAGAACAAATACTCTCTCAAGTCCTATCGGCCACTGATACGACTCTACGCACGCTTGACGTTCGCTTTACCTAGAACATGTATGAAACTAGAAGTAATTTCTAGGTGTTGTTGGGTAGGTTTGCAGGATAATAAAGAGCACGTAAATAAAAAGTAGGGTCTGTTTAGATAAAGTTGCAATAAAGTAAATATAGCGAGTGTGGAACAGTGGTGGTAGGAGTTGCAGAATTGTCCCTAAGCAATTGACTACTTTACTAGACTGATAGCAAGTTTTATGTGGGAGAGGCCACTGCTAGCATGTCATCCCTGACTTGGAATTCTATGCACTTATGATTGAAACTATTAGCAATCATCCGCAACTACTAACGTTCATTAAGGTAAAACCCAACCATAGCATTAAGATATATTGGTCCCCCTTCAATCCCATATGCATCAATTTCTATGCTAGGTAGAAGCTTCTGTCACTTTGCCCTCCAATACATAGTCCTATCAACATACAACTAACCCTATGGGGTGATCCACGCGCGCGCTCATATGATGAGCACCAAAGGACAGCAACATAACCACAGGCAAATTAAATCAATCATAGCAATTCATCAACCACCAATAGGACAACAAAAATCTACTCAGATATCATAGGATAGCAACACATCATTGGATAAGAATATGAAGCATAAAGCACCATGTTCAAGTAGAGGGTACAACGCGTTGCGGGAGAGTGTACCGCTGTAGATAGAGGGGGGAAGGTGATGGAGATGTTGGTGAAGATGGCGGAGGTGTTGGTGAAGATCGCGGTGATGATGATGGCCCCCGATGGCGTTCGGGCGCCACCGGAAGCAAGGGGAGAGAGCCCCCCTTCTTCTTCTTCTTCCTTGACATTCTCCCTTGATGGGAGAAGGGTTTTCCCTCTGGTCCTTGGCTCTCATGGCGTGGGACGGGCGAGAGCCCCTCCGGGATTAGATCTGTCTCTCTGTCTCTCTCTGTTTCTGCGTTCCCAGATTCTGCCCTCTCACCATTTCTTTTATATCCGGAGATCCGTAACTCCGATTGGGGTGAATCTTTCGCCCAGATTTTTGTCATAAAATTAGCTTTCCTGCGGCAAAAGAAGAGCGTCAACCGCCTTACGGGTGGTCCACGAGAGTGCCAGGCGTGCCCAAAGGGGGAGGGCGCGCCCCCTATCTCATGGCCACCTTGGGCACCGTTTTGCATTGATTCTTCTTCCGGAAAATCCCAAATATTCCAAAATAATTCTCCGTCCATTTTTATCCCGTTTGGATTCCGTTTGATATTGGGTTTATGCGAAACATAAAACATGCAATAAACAGGAACTGGCACCGGGCACTGGATCAATATGTTAGTCCCAAAATAGTATAAAAAGTTGCCAAAAGTATATGAAAGTTGAATAATATTGGCATGGAACAATCAAAAATTATAGATACGACGGAGAAAATCAGGGACTACTCCATCATGTAGAGCATCAAGAGATGAACATTTTGACATATCATGCGTGCAAAATGAAGCAACATGCACAAAGTTACAAGCAGTTAAACATGCACACATAAAGCTTGAGAAATCAGGGACTTAGCAGTTTTCACCTCGGGGAAAAAAGGACGGGGAGGACCCGGGACGAGCGGATCCAGGGAGGCGCGCGCGTTTGGATGGACGGCTCGGGGCAGACCCGGGACAAGGCTATCCCGGCGTGGGTCAACGCCGGCGCCTCGAGGGGCGACATGCGGTGGGGTTCGGCGGGAGGTGCGGCGCTCCGACGAGGGGGCGGAGGTCGGCAGCGAGGTCTGGCGATGGTGGAGCGGGCCGGTGCACGGGGCGCGGCGGCGGAGGTGCATGGGCGCAGCGGGCCCGATCTGGGCTCCCTCGTGCCGTAGCGGCGGCTGGCGGCGCGCGGTGACGTGGCAGCCTCTGACTGGCTAAGGGCGGCGGTGGTGGACACGTCCGACTGCGGGCGGACATGTCTAGCGGCGGGGAGGAGTTAGGGTAGGGTTTTGATCCGAAAAATGGAGGGGGGAAGACGTTTTTATAGGTAGAGGGAGCTAGGAGAGGGCTATTGAGGTGCAGTTTTTGCCCACACGATCGTGATCCAATGTCGAAGAGCGTGGAGGGGGTTTAGATGGGCTAGTGGGTTGTTGTTGTCCGGTGATTAACGCGGTTAACCGTTGCGGTATCAAACGACCTCCAAATGGAACGAAATTTGATAGGCGGTCTACCGGTGATGTACCAAGACCACTCGTCAACTCTCAGCCCATTCCGAGAACATTTCTCCCGCTCATGAAACAAGATCTGGTAGGTGCGATGGGGGCGTGCAAGTGTTGTTGGGCTCAGAACGGACTACAGAGAAACTGGGAGGACCCGGACGGATGCAAGTTTTGAAAAATATGCAGATGAAATGCACATGATGACAAGGCAAAGTGCAACATGCAAGCAAATGACATGGCACGACGGCAAATAACTGGAAGACACCTGGCGCATCGGTCTCAGGGCGTTACTACTCTCCTCCACTAATTGAAGATCTCGTCCTGAGATCTTAGGAATGAGACGAAAGAGAAAGAGGAAGAGGTGAAGTAAGAATGCAAGCGAGAAGATCAACAAAGACGAGAGTACTCGGTAGAAAAGAGGAATGGTTGATATGACGATAATCAAAAACTCGTTGAATTAGATAGACTCTGAAACCACTCCGTTTAGAAGAAGATAGAAAAGAATAAGAACGAACGAATTTTGGTAGCACTCCAGCTGAAAAATGGAAGGAATAGAACATGAACTTCACAAGATGGGATGACACTTAACGAGATGGACAATGCAATGCCTCCGGAAGAATTGAAATAGGGAATGAAAAGAATTGATAAGAGAACAACAACTTCCACCATGAATGAATTCGATAGCATCCTTATAAGGGAGGATTAAACAAAGTTGTTGGACAATGAAGGATATGCTTGTTGTGGACTTATGGAAAAACATCTCAAAACTTGAGGTGAAATTATGCCACAACCAAATGCCTGAATAGCTGAGAAGAATGAAGAAATGCAAAACTCCACTTCAAAGAATACGAAGAATTATCTGCACTTCGAGACGCAAGTAGAAAAGATACTTGAGATCCTAAAACAAGAATCTTGATGAACACTTGAAGAATGAATTAATTGCTTAATGAACCACTGTGAGGAACTCCGATAACAAAAGGATGATGACATCAAATTGACGGATGAAAAGAATAAGATGAAGTCTTGAAGTGATTTAGATGGTGCTTCACAATGAGACAAGCGAGAAAACATGTCACTCTAGAGAAGAAAAGATGAAAACGCTTGGAACCAAGAATGTGATGTGATGATCAAACTCCTAAAGAAGAGATTGATCAACTTGATGAAAGAAGAATAAGAATTATGTTATGCTTATCCTCCACCAATTAAATCAATGGGAAACAATGGATTTACATACTACTTATTCGCATTGGAAAAGGGTTGAGCAGAGATATATCGCAAAACTTGGGATAGTCTTCAACGAGCCACTAGTGGGATCGAAAAGAACGAATGAATTGATATGATAACAAAGGAAAAAGGAATCTTGAATGAACCACCGTAAGAACTTGGAAAAGAATAAAGAAAAGAGAATGAATCACCAGGAAGAATTAAGATTACGAATATACTTGAGGGGATTAGATGCAAGAGAATGAAGAGATCATGAACTAATTAAAGAATACTTGACAGATGCGTCATGATAATTGGAGAGCGATAGCTGGAATGTGAGGACGACGAATTCTTCTAGAATGATGGCCTTCAGATGATCGAGAGGGAAAGCAACTCCTGAAATACTCTGGATGGGTAAGAAAAGAATCGCATGATTGGAAGGAATTTGAGAGGATAACAAGAAGCTAGAACCATGAATCTTTGAGAGAACAGACAAGATTTAGAGGAAAACTCTTCTTCGGTCTTGAAATGTTGAGAATGACGATGGGGAACACCACCAAAATTGTTGAGATACTCCGGGAGAATGAAAAGAGTAAAGGTTGAGCGAAAGATGAAAAGAATTTGAAAGAGATCTTGGAGAGGGCATATGACAGATGAAATCCATTCTTACATCACACTTTGAGAAGGATTTGAGACCAACTCCATAAGAATTAGAAGAGTCAGGTAAGATCCTGGGAATAAACCTGTGGGTTAGGACCCACTGAAAAGAAAGCACCGTTGGAAAGGATTGTTGTATGAGAAATGATGCACCAAAATGATTGAAAGACTTGAATGAGGTGACAACCTCGAATTAATTGGAACATAGACGAATCTCCTGAGATGTCTTTGTCACTTCATAATGATTGAATAGCGAGAGGTGAACGAGCAAGGGGAAACATCTGAGCCTCGGGAATGAATATGAATGATACGTCTCCAACGTATCTACCTTTCCAAACACTTTTTCCCTTGTTTTGGATTCTAACTTGCATGATTTGAATGAAACTAACCCGGACTGACGTTGTTTTCAGTAGAACTGCCATGATGTTGTTTTATGTGTAGAAAAGAAAAGTTCTCGGAATGTCCTGAAAATCCACGGAGGCACTTTTTGGAATTAATAAGAATTTCTGGGCGAGAGAAATACACTAGGGGCCCCAGGGCCTATCCATGAGACAGGCCCCCCCTGTAGGGCGCGCCCCCCTATATCGTGGCCCCCCTGGACCTCCACCGACCTCAACTCCAACTCCATATATTCATGTTTGGGGAGAAAAAAATCAGAGAGAAAGTTTCATCGCGTTTTACGACATAGAGCCGCCGCCAAGCCCTAATCTCTCTCGGGACGGCTGATCTGGAGTCCGTTCAGGGCTCCGGAGAGGGGGATTCGTCGCCGTCGTCATCATCAACCATCCTCCATCACCAATTTCATGATGCTCACAGCCGTGCGTGAGTAATTCCATCGTAGGCTTGCTGGACGGTGATCGGTTGGATGAGATTTACCATGTAATGAAGTTAGTTTTGTTAGGGTTTGATCCCTAGTATCCACTATGTTCTGAGATTGATGTTGCTATGACTTTGCTATGCTTAATGCTTGTGACTAGGGCCCGAGTGCCATGATTTCAGATCTGAACCTATTATGTTTTCATGAATATATGTGTATTCTTGATCCTATCTCGCAAGTCTATAGTCACCAATTATGTGTTATGATCCTACAACCCCGAAGTGACAATAATCGGGATACTTCTCGGTGATGCCCATAGTTTGAGGAGTTCATGTATTCACTATGTGCTAATGCTTTGTTCCGGTTCTCTATTAAAAGGAGGCCTTAATATCCCTTAGTTTCCGCTAGGACCCCGCTACCACGGGAGGGTAGGACAAAAGATGTCATGCAAGTTCTTTTCCATAAGCCTGTATGACTATTTACGGAATACATGCCTACATTACATTGATGAAATGGAGCTAATTCTATGTCACCCTATGTTATAACTATTACAAGACGAATCGCATCCGGCATAATTATCCATCACTGATCCATTGCCTACGAGCTTTTCACATATTGTTCTTCGCTTATTTACTTTTCCGTTGCTGCCGTTACAATTACTACAAAAAGCCAAAAACAATTATCTTTACTTTTGTTACAGCTACCTTTATTATCATACTACTTTGCTACTAAATACTTTGCTGCAGATACTAAGTTATCCAGGTGTGGTTGAATTGACAACTCAACTGCTAATACTCAAGAATATTCTTTGGCTCCCCTTGTGTCGAATCAATAAATTTGGGTTGAATACTTTACCCTTGAAAGCTTTTGCGATCCCCTACACTTATGGGTTATCAAGATTAATTTCTGGCGCTGTTGCTGGGGAACATAGCTCTATTCTCTGAGTCACTTGGGATTTATATCTGTTGATCACTATGAATAACTTGAAAGACGACTGAACTACTATTTTGCCCTCAACTACGAGGGGAGGTATGGAACTGCCATCTAGCTCTGCAGTAGATTCTCCTTCCGATATTAGTAGGCTTGCGACATCTAAACCTGCTACTGCTATGAATTATGATATGTCGCATGTTATTAATGATGCCACTTCTGCTATGCATGATGAAACTACTTCTGTGCTTGATACTACTTTGCCATTAGGTGAATTTCTTGATGAACAACTTGCTAGAGTTAGGGGGAATGCAATTACTGAAGAACCTATTATTGATGATTGTGATGATGAAGGTTTGATGACCCACAAGTATAGGGGATCTATCGTAGTCCTTTCGATAAGTAAGAGTGTCGAACCCAACGAGGAGCAGAAGGAAATGATAAGCGGTTTTTAGCAAGGTATTCTCTGCAAGTACTGAAATAAGTGGTAACAGATAGTTTTGTGATAAGATAAATTGTAACGAGCAACAAGTAACAAAAGTAAATAAAGTGCAGCAAGATGGCCCAATCCTTTTTCTAGAAAAGGACAAGCCTCGACAAACTCTTATAATAGGAAAAGCGCTCCCGAGGACACATGGAAATATCGTCAAGCTAGTTTTCATCACGCTCATATGATTCGGGTTCGGTACTTTGATAATTTGATATGTGGGTGGACCGGTGCTTGGGTGTTGTTGTTACTTGAACAAGCATCCCACTTATGATTAACCTCTATTGCAAGCATACGCAACTACAACAAAAGTATTAAGGTAAACCTAACCATAGCATGAAACATATGGATCCAAATCAGCCCCTTACGAAGCAACGCATAAACTAGGGTTTAAGCTTCTGTCACTCTAGCAACCCATCATCTACTTATTACTTCCCAATGCCTTCCTCTAGGCCCAAATAATGGTGAAGTGTTATGTAGTCGACGTTCACATAACACCACTAGAGGCTAGACAACATACATCTTATCAAAATATCGAACGAATACCAAATTCACATGACTACTAATAGCAAGACTTCTCCCTTGTCCTCAGGAACAAACGTAACTACTCACGAAGCATATTCATGTTCATAATCAGAGGGGTAATAATATGCATAGAGGATCTGAACATATGATCTTCCACCAAATAAACCAACTAGCATCAACTACAAGGAGTAATCAACACTACTAGCAACCTACTAGCACCAATCCCGGACTTGGAGACAAGAATTGGATACAACAGATGAACTAGGCTTTGGAGATGAGATGGTGCTGGTGAAGATATTGATGGATATTGCCCTCTCCCGATGAGAGGGGCGTTGGTGATGACGTTGGTGATGATTTCCCCCTCCCGGAGGGAAGTGTCCCTGGCAGAACAGTTCAGCCGGAGCCCTAGATTGGTTCCACCAAGGTTCCACCTCGTGGCGGTGGAGTCTCGTCCCGAAAGGTTGCCTTCTACTTTTTTCTCATCAAAAGACTTCATATAGGAGAAGATGGGCGTCGGAGAGACACTAGGGGGCCCACGAGGTAGGGGGCACGCCCCGGGGAGGTGGCGCCCCCACCCTCGTGAGCAGGGTGTGGGCCCCCTGGCCTTCATCTTTGGAGACGATTTTTCTTTATTTATTTTACGATATTCCATGGAGTTTCAGGACTTTTGGAGTTGTGCAGAATAGGCCTCTAATATTTGCTCCTTTTCCAGCCTAGAATTCCAGTTGTCGGCATTCTCCCTATTCATGTAAACCTTGTCAAATAAGAGAGAATAGCCATAAGTATTGTGACATAACGTGAAATAATAGCCCATAATGCAATAAATATTGATATAAAACCATGATGCAAAATGGACGTATCAACTCGCCCAAGCTTAGAACTCGCTTGTCCTCAAGCGAAAAGCCGATAACAATAAATATGTCCTCATGTTTAGAGGTAGAGGCGTCGATAAAAATAAAATACGGACATGAAGGCATCATGATTATTTCCATAACAGCAACATATATAGATTTTGTCATATGATTACTCATGTTCAAGTGATGATCTTTTCACAATGCAAAAGTATGAATCGGAAACCTTATTGAGAACCAACAAATTATAAGCTTAGTCATTGAAGCAATTGCAATTTATCATAACATCGAAAGGAGTCTATGTCAGAGCTTAAAAGCAAGTCCACATACTCAACTATCACTTAGTCCTTCATAATTGCTAACACTCACGCAATACTTGTGGCTACGGAGTCTTAATCGGGCACAGAGAAAGATAGGGGCTTATAGTTTTGCCCCACAACCTTTTACCTCAAGGGTAATGTCAACAATAATAATTCATGCTCCCCTACATCCAATTAGATATATATATATATATATATATATATATATATATATATATCATGTTCTTTCCAACATGCTGAGCTTGCCAAAGGATAAAATGAAAAAGGAAAGGTGAAGATCACCGTGACTCTTGCATAAGGTAGAGGATAATGGTAAAAGATAGGCCCTTCGCAGAGGGAAGAAGAGGTTGTCATGCGCGTTTAGGGTTGATGCACAAAATCTTAATGCAAAAGAATGCCACTTTATATTGCCCCTTGTATGTGGACCTTTATTATGCAGTCCGTCGCTTTTATTACGTCCCCAACAAGTTCATGCAAAGCTTATTTTCTCTGCACTAATAAGTCATGCATATTTAAAGAGCAATTTTTATTGCTTGCACCGATGATAACTTAATTGAAGGATCTTACTCAATCCATAGGTAGATATGGTGGACTCTCATGGCAAAACTGGTTTAAGGGTATTTGGAAGCACAAGTAGTATTTCTACTTGGTGCTGAGAATTTGGCTAGCATGAGGGGGAAAGGCAAGCTCAACACGTTAGAGGACCTGAGGGAGTCCTGGAGTAGGGGGTGTCCGGATAGCCGAACTATCATCATCGCCCGGACTCCAAGACTATGAAGATACAAGATTGAAGACTTCGTCCCATGTCCGGATGGGACTTTCCTTGGCGTGGAGGGCAAGCTTGGCGATACGGATATGTAGATCTCCTACCATTGTAACCGACTCTGTGTAACCCTAGCCCTCTCCGGTGTCTATATAAACCGGATGGCCTTAGTCCGTAGGACGAACAACAATCATACCATAGGCTAGCTTTCTAGGGCTTAGCCTCCTTGATCTCGTGGTAGATCTACTCTTGTAACACACATCATCAATATTAATCAAGCAGGACGTAGGGTTTTACCTCCATCAAGAGGGCCCGAACCTGGGTAAAACATCGTGTCCCTTGTCTCCTATTACCTTCCGCCTAGACGCACAGTTCGGGACCCCCTACCCGAGATCCGCCGCTTTTGACACCGACATTGGTGCTTTCATTGAGAGTTCCTCTGTGCCATCGCAATCAAGAAGGATGCCTTTTCCCGTCTTTAAAGACGGCGCCGTCGTCAAGGGAGCTTTGGCCGCCGGCCAAACTATTCGGCTAGGTGGTTTTCTTATGACCGCCTGTTCAGCGACCGCTCCGACGATGACCTCTCAGGTCATCAAAAGCGATGTTCACGTCAGCTCGGAATTCGCCGAGCAGCTAGATCCGATTGAGCTCTCCTCCGTAAACGAGCTCTTGGATCGCATCGCCGCCCTGGGAGTCACTACAGACTACGACCAGATTGGTCTTAAAACCGATCTGAGAGAAATTAACTCTCCCCAGGCTACCCACCACGTTGTTGTGGTAGAGGAACAATGCGGCGACTCTTCTTCTATGTTAAAAACCAGCTATGTCCGGATTCCCGATCCCTCCATGCCGGATTCCCGCGGAGAGACGAACGTCAATCACATACTGAACCTAAAGTCAGGCATCGGACCATATTTGTTGGAAGGCATCCAACAAACCAAGCTTCCAAATCCAGAAACTTCTTGGCCTTTGAGCCCCAGATCGGGCGGGGTTCCGAACTTAATTCCACCCGCCCACCCAAACATAAGCAATCTATCTCAAATACGGCAAGAGCCCGATGAAACAGTACATCATTACTGGGCCAGATTCCTCCTGGTTATGAACAGGATAAAGGACTGCCGTGAAGGAAGCGCGATTTCAATTTTTTGAAACAATTGCACGGACAAGGGAATCATAAACGCCATAAGTCATCGCGAAGTTACATGCTTCGCCGACCTAGCGATCATTGTACAAAAATACTGTGCGATGGAGAGCGCCTGGAAAACCGAAACCAGGTTTTGGGACAATCCGGCCCTGAATACAACCCCAGTCCAAAATAAAAGGGTGCGTCATACTCAAGCACCTAGATTAAAAACCAAAAAGCAAAAACCCCCTAAAGGGCACGGAACCGTACTGGAGGGATGGCTCAACGGAACCTGCAAAATCCATAGTACGAAGGGCGCCACTCCAACACATAGCCTTCGAGCATGTTGGATACTACGACAGGTGGCCAAAAGTGGCGAAGGCTTTCTAGCCCCGGACAACCAGCCCAACAGTACCAATACGGTATTAATTGTCTTCGAGACTTTCACATCAAATAACATGCGGAAGCGAACAATCCGCAGCCTCGCCGAAGTCTACCAAGTAGCAACAACGAATCCATGGAGCGACACAGCTATCACCTTCAATGCCAGTGATGCACCTAAATTCCGAACAGCTCGAGCACCAGCCGCATTGGTCCTCAGTCCGATAGTGGACGGCTTTCGTCTTACCAAGGTACTCATGGATGGCGGCAGCGGATTAAACCTCATCTATGAGGAAACTCTTCAAAAAATGGAAATTGACTGGAGCCGCATTGAGCGAAGCAGCACAACCTTCAGGGGAATAATCCCTAGTCGAGAAGTACGCTGCACAGGAAAAATCACACTAGACGTAGTGTTCGGCTCGCCGGACAACTTCAGGTCCGAAGAGGTCACGTTCCAAGTGGCCCCATTTGGCAGCGGATATCACGCCTTGTTAGGGCGAGACATTCACAATCTTCCAAGCTATACCCCATTACGGGTACATGAAGCTCAAAATGCCCGGGCCCAATGGAATAATCACTCTCATCAGTGATCTAGATATATCACTCCGCGCTGAAAATAAGACAGCCACACTGGCCCTAGAGGCATTATCCGAAGCCCTAGCGGCAGAGGAGATCACTGCGCTGCGCTCCACGGTGGATTGGGACGATGTGATACTCGATAAGAGGTCTAAGTCCACCTCTTTTAAACCAGCAGACGAAATAGTCAAATGCCAGGTCCATCCAACGGACCCCACAAAGACGGCCTCCATTGGGGCACAATTAAATCCTGATGTAGAAGCCGCACTATGAGAATTCCTTCGAGAAAATTGGGACATTTTCGCCTGGCACCCTTCAAACATGCTAGGAATCCCACGCAGGCAGCAGAGCACAGACTAAATATCCTAAAAGGATTCAAGCCAGTCAAACAGGCTCTTCGGCGATTTTCCGAACCCAAAAGACAGGCAATGGGAGAGGAGCTAGCCAAACTCTTAGAAGCCGGATTCATCAGAGATATAAAACATCCGGACTGGCTAGTCAACCTGGTAATGGTACCAAAAAAGGACAAATGCTGGCGCCTTTGTGTCGATTTCAAAGACCTTAACAAGGCCTGTCCAAAGGACCCTTTCCCTCTCCCTCGCATCGACCAAATCATCGATGCTACCGCAGGGCAAGATTCATTGTGCTTCCTAGACGCATACTCCGGATACCATCAAATCAAGATGGCGGAAAAAGACCAGGCCGCAACGGCATTTATTACTCCATACAGACCATTCTGCTTCAACACAATGCCCTTCGGACTCAAAAATGCTGGCGCAACATATCAGCGCATGATTCAGACATGTCTAGCCACCCAGATAGGCAAAACAGTAGAGGCATACATAGACGATGTGGTCGTCAAGACCAAACACGTCGAAACTCTAGTAGACGACTTTAGGGTGACATTCGACAACCTCCGAGCATATGACATTAAGCTCAACCCAGAAAAATGTGTTTTCGGCGTACAAGCTGGAAAGCTCTTGGGCTTCATTGTATCCGGTAGAGGAATTGAAGCAAACCCAGCCAAGATCCGAGCTCTGTCACAATTGGATATCCCAAAAGACCTCAAGCAAATACAAAAACTAACTGGATGCGTGGCGGCTCTAAGCCGCTTCATCTTCCGTTTGGGAGAAAAGGCACTGCCCCTCTATCGCCTCCTCCGGCGCACCGAATATTTCGAATGGACGGATGCTGCCACGGCCGGAGTCAAAGAAATTAAGGCTGTATTGGCAACAAATCCGGTCCTAGCCGCGCCCAACCTGGGCGAACTGATGTTGTCATATATCACAGCAACACATCAAGTTGTCAGCGCGGTACTCGTCGTCGAACGAGAAACAGAAGGGCACAAATTCCCTCTTCAAAAACCAGTGTACTACGTATCCACTGTCTTAACTCCATGCAAGTCCCCGTACCCACACTATCAAAAGATAGCGTATGCGGTGTTCATGGCATCCCGGAAGCTGCGACACTACTTTCAAGAGTGTTCCATAATAGTGGCCTCTGAAGTACCTCTCAACGACATTATAAACAATCGCGATGCGACGGGCAGGATTGCAAAATGGGCCATTGAGCTCTTACCATTTTATATAACCTACAAACCACGGCGAGCTATCAAGTCGCAAGTTCTGGCTGACTTCATCGCCGAATGGACCGAAGCCGAACTCCCTAAAGAGTACGGCGCATACTCCAATTGGATCATGCATTTTGATGGCTCCAAAATGTTGGCTGGCTTGGGGGCTGGCGTCGTCTTGACGTCCCCAACCGGAGACACAGTCCAATACGTGATTCAAATAATGTACACGGACTCCAACAATGCAGCTGAATACGAGGCCCTTCTACATGGCCTCCGGATGGCAATCTCCATGGATATTCAATGCCTAGAGGTGCGCGGGGATTCAAACCTCGCAATATCCCAAGTAAATGGAGACTTTGACGCCAAGGATCCGAAAATGGCAGCCTACCGTAACGCTGTCCTAAAAATGTCAGCCCGGTTCAAAGGACTCGAACTCCACCATGTAGCCCGGGATAATAACCAGGCAGCAGACATGTTGGCACGAATCAGCGCAAAACGCAACGTCGTCCCTCCAACCATCTTCCTGGAGCGGCTCTTTAAGCCATCCGTAATATGGGAAGAGGAGTCCAGAAATAACAATCCGGAACCAACTGCATCACCTAACGCAGAACATTCTGACACAATCGGTGGCTCAGCCAATGAAATAACAGATTCAGCCCACGAAATACTGGCAGTAATTGCCCCGTGGACGGAACCATTCCTAGCCTACTTAATCAGGCAGGAACTTCCCGAAGACCAAAATGAGGCCCGCTGCATAGTTCGGCGATATAAAGCCTACAAGGTCCATGAGGGAGAACTTTATAAGAAAAGCACAACCGGAGTCCTTCAAAGGTGTATCTCCGAAGAGGAAGGGCGAAATCTCCTGGCTGAAATTCACGCCGGACTCGGCGGGCACCACGCCGCTGCCCGGGCCCTTGTAGGCAAGGCCTTCCGTACAGGATTTTATTGACCGACCGCCCGGGCAGATGCTCAGGACTTAGTCCAACGATGCGTCGGTTCCTAGCTCTTTGCTAATCAGAGCCACATGCCACCCACCGCCCTCAAAACTATACCCATTACTTGTCCGTTCGCGGTCTGGGGGCTTGACATGGTTGGACCCCTTAAAGGGGGAACCCACAAGCACAAATACTTATTGGTCATGGTGGACAAATTCACCAAATGGATAGAGGCCAAGCCGGTTAAAACGGCAGAATCCGGACCTGTGATAGACTTCATATCTGGGGTAGTACACTATTATGGTGTCCCCCACAGCACCATCACTGATAACGGCACGAATTTCACGACCGACGAGGTTAAACTCTGGTGCAAAAACATGGGCATCAAGCTCGACTATGCTTCAGTCTACCACCCTCAAACTAATGGTCAAGTGGAACAAGCAAATGGTCTAATCATGAGTGGCATTAAACCCATATTAGTGCGGTCCCTCACGGAATCTAACACGCACTGGGTAGAGGAGCTCGACTCCGTACTCTGGGGGCTGCGGACCACGCCAAACCGCACAACCGGATTCACACCATTTTTATGGTATACGGCGCTGAGGCAGTTTTGCCCTGCGATATAATTCATGACTCACCTCGCGTGCACATGTACGTCGAAAGAGAAGCCGAGTTGGATCGGCAGGACAGTTTGGACGCTTTAGAGGAGGAGCGCGACGTGGCAAAATCCCGTTCCGCATTCTATCAACAGCAGGCTCGAAGATATCAAAGCAGAGAAGTACGGGCCAAAACTTACAATGTTGGCAAGCTAGTTCTACGCCTGCCGGACAAGAAAAAGGACAAACTCAAGCCCAAATGGGAAGGTCCCTTCATCATCGACCAAGTCCTTACCGGCGGTGCATACCGTCTATGCAACGCATCTGACAACCGACTCGAGCCAAACCCATGGAACGCAGCCCGTCTTCGAAGATTTTACGCCTAGCGCCGGACTCAGGGTTCGTCTCTTTCCTCCATCCACCTTTCATGTTTTTTCGCTGTCTTTGTTTTCCCTCCTTTTTCCTCCCTCTTTCAATACAAACCTCTTGACGGCTAATCTGCGCTTTGTTCGCACTAACTCGATGTGCTACTCGCACTCGTTATACCCGGGGGATTCTTTAACAGAAGCTTATTTATATGGGCTTCATGCCCACCACATGTGTCACACTTCCGCATGTACCTTTTGATCACCATTATATGCATCGATATGACTTAAGTTTTGGCCAAGCCGGGTTGCCTGGCTCCTGTGCTTACCCCTACGTTCCCGATTGTTCGGCTAGGAGGTAAAGGGAGCACCTCTGCGATTGTTACTGCCGGGTCAGCCGGATGTGTACCTCAGACTGGGTGAAGCCGAAGGCTAGCGTTCTTAAGGGAATATTCGGTCGGTGACCTAAAAGATGATTTGTTACTTACTTATTTATCTGCCCCCAGATGCTTTTTCTGCTATTTTCGCAGTCCGGACATGCACTTAAGGGCATGCCTCCCATGGAAAGGAACCCTTAACGGAACTATTCTCCCTGGAAGATGTTTCTTACTAACCATGTAATATAACATAGCTAGTTGGGCACTTGTCTGATAAAGCAATTATGACCCCTACGCCTTGTCTTCATGCATGCCCCGGTTCTTTTATAACCATAAGGGTATTCGGACACACTCCGGACTGTTGGGTCCCGACGTTGAAGTGAAAAGGTCCGCAAAGGCAAACGATCTACAATCCGGCTAGAAGGCATTTTACATGTCATTTTAAAATTACATCGTCAAACAGACTGATTGTACTCCTCTTCAATCCCATCTATCAGGCTGTCTAATTTACAGTCCTGTTGGGAATATTTCGCGTCCAACTCTACTTGGTCGTACATCAAGCTCACATGGATCTCCTTCCCATCAGGCCCCACAGGTCCGACCTCGGCCATGTGGTTTGGGTCAGCCTTCGGGTACCGCGTCTTCACCATGGCCCAGGCCTCCCTGGCACCTTGATGGCAGGCCGACATCTTCCACAGACGGAGATGTCGCCGTACTCCCTGAAGCTTCTCAGCAAGCCCTCCAAGGCCCTCAGGTAGGGAGACGGAAGGCCACAAGGCCTGAATGACGCCGCTAGTCGCCTGCCGAACACGTTCGTGCAGTAGCAGAAGCTCGGGAAGAGGGTCTCCCGTGGAACCAGGCATCTCCTCCGCCGGACGCCCCGTGAGCACACCTACAGACACATTTCTGTCAATCGACTTCCTCGCCGAACTCTTCTTTTCAAAACAGTTTGCTCAAGCACTTATTATAAATGCCGCGACAAAACCGCCGATTCTCCTTTACGGAGTTAGACAGCTGGACCCGAACATCTTTTAGTTCTTCGCCCAGCTGGGTGTTGGCATCTTGGAGTTTGTTCCTCTCCTGCTACACCCTCATAAGCACCCTCTCGCCGGCCTTCAACTGGCACAACAGCTGTTGCTTGTCCGGATCTAGTCCGGCACCCTCTGCAATATTATTGTCAGACTATACACACACGCCGCACTTCATAAACTACTTCTTTTTTCAAAATATGAGTTACCACAGGGGGTCTCCGTGGCTCCCCCGGCAGTGGCTAGTGTGGCCTCAAGTTGGGCCTTGCATTCTTGAAGCTCCTGAGACAGGTGGGTATTCTTCTCAGTAAGATCCTGCAAAACTAATGATCCTTAAATCAGTTAGTTTAACTATTTTAAGTCTCGGGGGCTACTGGCATATATAACTATTAAAATTCCTTACCCGTATGTCCTTTACATACTGCTCCGTGGCTCTGGTTAAACCATCTTGAGCAGCATGGAGGTGCGCGTCTCCCGCATTAAAGGCATTTAACGCCTCAGGGGAGAAACACGCGTCACGAAGAACTGTCCGATGGCGCCTGTGATTCATGGCGCTCTCCACCTCAGACCTGGTGGCGGACAACCTGTCAGCATCCTCCGTTGGAGGAGCGTCCGGCTCGCGCCTTGCGCTCGCCTCCCCCTCCGGACCAGGCATTGGAGCCTGGCTGGTGGAGGCTTTGTGGGCACCCTCTCTGGACTCAGTCCGGCGAGCGCTCTTTCTCTTGGAAGAATCATGAGCATTAATATGCCTCCAAGAGTCTTTCCCTTAAAAGACAATGGTGCACCATACCTTTGCGACGACGTTTCGATTCACGCCGCACTCCTCTTCTGCCTGGTAGGCCGCACTGACCTCGTTTGATCAGTCGGCGCAGGCTCGGCTTCCCGCCGTAAAGGCACCTCCTGCCAAGCACCATTGGTACATGATGGTCAGAACTAAGCATTAAAAAAGTAACGGTGTCAGGAGTTCGGTCGTACTCACCTGGGAAGCCGGACATAAACCAGGGTAGTCAGCCGTAATGACGACCAAAGCATTGTCTATGCTAAGCTGGTGGAACACCCCGTCAATCAAATCCACCTTTATGTCCGGATCCTCTTTGGAGGCCGGATCAAGGGATCTTCCCGGATCCTCGGGTTGTGGAGTTGGGCTTTCTATGCCCGCCACATCCCGGCGTATTTCCTGCGTCGAAAACATAAAGTAAGACACTTACCTTTGAAAGCACGGATCAGATATATAAGCGTCCGCTTACCCAGCTCTGAGGGTTATTCATGGAGAATCCATTCAATGTATTCGTGCGGAGGAAGTCCTCCTTCTCCCCCTTGTACAAGCCGGACAGGATCTTCACCAGATCGGCGGCCGATCCCGGCCCCGTGCGGCCATGACGGGTGGCGTCATTCTCCCCGTTAAAATCCCACATAGGGTGGCCCCTATATTGGAGCGGCTGCACCCCTCGCATAATGCATGTGGCCATGACTCCAATCATGGTTAATCCGGAATGGGCTAGTAGCCGTATCCGGCCCATCAGATAGTGGACGCTCCTATCATCTTCCCGTTGAGGGCTCCACGGGCGCCAGCTCAGGCGTTTCTTTAGAGGAGCGTTGCTAAACTCCGGGAGGTCGATCCGAACTGGATCCGGCAGCGGGGTGTCTTCCACATAGAACCACTTCGAAGGCCAGTCTTTGGACGCCTTCTTCGGGGTTCCGGATAGATATCTGGTCCCGGCGATGCGCCATATTTCGGCTCCGCCCACTTGATATATCGACCCCTCGTGAGAACGGGGTACGAGGCAAAACAGCCTCTTCCACAGCGCAAAATGGGGCTCGATGCCCAAGAACAGCTCGCAAAGAGCTACAAAGCCCGCGATGTGCAAAATGGAGGCAGGCGTGAGGTGGTGAAGTTGGAGTCCATAGAACTCCAGGAGCCCCCGGAGAAACGGATGTATAGGAAATTTGAGTCCCCTTATTAAGTAGGGGACGAAGCATACCCGCTCTCCATTGGAGGGATTGGGGACGCTCTCCACCTGCTTCCCAACCTTGTAGGTGGCCAGTCCGGCTCGAACCGGAACCATAAAGGCCGGGGGAAGGTATCCCTCTTCTTGGAGCGTCACTAACTCGCTATGCAGGACTGAGCATCTCCTCCAATCTCCTGGCTGAGGACTGGGAGCACGAGAAGAGGAGCCGCGTCAATTGTCCATGTTGGAATGGATTTTTTGTCAGATGCGCCTTGATGAGTACTTGGGGAAGGAGGATGGTGTGATTTGGATCTGGATCCTCGCCTCTCTTATAGGAAGCTTATTCGCGCAGCTAGGGGGTAAAACGTAAGAATACCCTGGCTTTTCGCATTCGTACAACACGTGTAAGAAGGCCATTATTGGACGTGGAAGCCAAGGAGCGCAACATTTATGAAGCAACCGGACACTATCCGGCAAACACCTGGAGCGTGAAGGAGAACCCACCTTGCAAACACCAAAGACAACATACGCGCCGGACTCATCGTCATTGAAGCCTGGTTCGGGGGCTACTGAGGGAGTCCTGGACTAGGGGGTGTCCGGATACCCGAACTATCATCATCGCCGGAATCCAAGACTATGAAGATACAAGATTGAAGACTTCGTCCCGTGTCCGGATGGGACTTTCCTTGGCGTGGAGGGCAAGCTTGGCGATATGGATATGTAGATCTCCTACCATTGTAACCGACTCTGTGTAACCCTAGCCCTCTCCGGTGTCTATATGAACCGGATGGCTTTAGTCCGTAGGACGAACAACAATCATACCATAGGCTAGCTTCTAGGGTTTAGCCTCCTTGATCTCGTGGTAGATCTACTCTTGTAACACACATCATCAATATTAATCAAGCAGGCCATAGGGTTTTACCTCCATCAAGAGGGCCCGAACCTGGGTAAAACATCGTGTCCCTAGTCTCCTGTTACCATCCGCCTAGACGCACAGTTCGGGACCCCCTACCCGAGATCTGCCGGTTTTGACACCGACAGGACCCATGACAACATACTTTATCTCGGATGTGAGAAAACATAACTCATTATGTTGTCTTCCTTGTCCAACCTCAACTCTTTAGCATGTCATATTTTAATGAGTGCTCCCAATCATAAAAGATGTCAATGATAATATATCTATATGTGAAACCTCTCTTTCCTTATTACTTCCTATTAATTGCAACGATGACCAAAGCTATATTTGCCAACTCCCAACAACTTTTAATCATCATACTCTTTCTATGTGAGGTCATTACTTTCAATAAGATCAATATGAACTTTTTGATTCTTTTTATTCTTTTTCTTCTTTCTATTTACCCAAGATCATGGCAAAATAATCAAGCCCTTGACTCAACACTAATCTTTATTATATAGCTCATGGACTCGATTACAAAGAAGGATCATAAAGCAAAACTCAAAACTAGATCATGCCATGACTTTATTCTACTAAATCAAGATACTACTAATAGGATCGAACTAAGAAAAACGGTAAAGATAGGAGTTGTGATGGTGATACGATACCAGGGCACCTCCCCAAGCTTGGCAGTTGCCAAGGGGAGTGCCCATACCCATGTGATTATATCTTCAGAGGTAATGGAGGTGGTGATGATGACGGTGGATAATCGCACATCGAGCGTAAAAGCTCCTCCAACTTGCGGATAAGGCCCTTGAGCTCAGCAATATGGCCCTTCAACAAAATATTCTCCTGTGTGAGATACTTGTTCTGTATGCGGGCTAACTCAATCATCTTGAAAGCTTCAATCTCTGTTGGACTGAAAAGGTTAGGTAAAGGTTGAGGGATGTCTTCTTCTTTCACCATCGGAGCTTGAACCTCCATGGCCTTCTTGATTCTTTCATCCTTGTTGATCTCTTCTGGTTCCTCTCTTTTCAACTCTATCTTCAATAGCCAAGCATCCTTGTCTTTGTTATTGGAGGAGGTAGAAGTCATGGTGCTCTAAATCTGCAACGGAAATAGCTCGAAACGGAAAAAGAGTATATTTGTGTGATACGGTGGTCAAAACCTTCGGGAGAATATATAATGAATTTTTACCAACCAAAATACGTATTATGCAAGAAAACGGAGTCCGGAGGGCACAAAAGGTGCTCACGAGGTAGGGGGCGCGCCCAGGGGGGGTAGGGCGCGCCCTTCACCCTCATGGAGGCCTCGTGTCATTCCCGGACTGCCACTTATTTTTTTATTTTTCTAACTATTCCAAAACGGAGAAATATTGCCTTAAAAATTGTTTTGGAGTCGGTTTACTTACCATGCCACATACCTATTCCTTTTCGGAGTCTGGAAAGGTCTGGATAGTATCCCTTATGTATTCCTCTGGGGTTACGGTTTCAATAATATTGGTTTCAACATTTATAGGATTACCTGAGATATAGTGTTTGATCCTTTGACCATTTACCACCTTCGGATTTGTACCTTCAAAGTTGTTGATTTTTATGGCACCAGAACGATAGACCTCCTCGATAACGTAGGGACCTTCCCATTTAGAAAGAAGTTTTGCTGCAAAACATTTTAAACGAGAGTTGTATAGCAATACATAATCACCTACATTAAACTCACGCTTTTGTATCCTTTTGTCATGCCATCTTTTAACTTTTTCTTTAAACAACTTGGCATTTTCTTAAGCTTGGGTTCTCCATTCATCAAGTGAGTTAATATCAAATAACCTCTTCTCACCGGCAAGTTTGAAATCATAGTTGATCTCTTTAATAGCCCAATATGCCTTATGTTCTAGTTTGAGAGGTAAGTGACATGCTTTTCCATAAACCATTTTATACGGATACATACCCATAGGATTCTTATATGCGGTTCTATAGGCCCATAATGCGTCATTCAGTTTCTTGGACCAATTCTTTCTAGACCTATTGACAGTCTTTTGCAAAATTAATTTGAGCTCTCTATTGCTCAATTCTACTTGACCACTAGACTGCGGGTGATATGGAGATGCAATTCTATGATTAACGTCATATTTAGCAAGCATTTTACGACAAGCACCATGAATAAAGTGTGAACCACCATCAGTCATTAAATATCTAGGGACTCCAAACCTCGGAAAAATAACTTCCTTAAGCATTTTAATAGAGGTGTTATGATCAGCACTACTAGTTGGAATAGCTTCTACCCACTTAGTAATGTAATCAACAGCAACTAAAATATGTGTATATCCATTAGAGGCAGGAAAAGGTCCCATATAATCAAAGCCCCAAACATCAAATGGTTCAATAACAAGTGAATAATTCATAGGCATTTCTTGACGTCTACTAATATTACCAATTCTTTGACATTCATCGCAAGACAAAACAAACTTACGGGCATCCTAGAAGAGAGTAGGCCAATAAAAACCAGATTGCAATACCTTATGTGCAGTTCTATCTCCAGCGTGGTGTCCTCCATAAGCTTCGGAGTGACACTTGCATAGGATCTGTTCCTGTTCATGCTCAGGTACACAACGTCTAATAACACCATCTACTCCTTCTTTATAAAGATGTGGGTCATCCCAAAAGTAATGTCGCAATTCATAGAAAAACTTTTTCTTTTGTTAGTATGTGAAGCTAGGTGGTATAAATTTAGCAACAATATAATTAGCATAATCAGCATACCATGGAGTGCTACGAGAAGTGCTTATGACATTTAATTGTTCATCAGGAAAGCTATCATCAATAGGTAGTGGGTCATCAAGAACATTCTCTAACCTAGATAAGGTGTCTGCAATGGGGTTCTCAGCTCCTTTTCTATCAACAATATGCAAATCAAATTCTTGCAGCAAGAGAACCCATCTAATAAGTCTAGGTTTTGCATCTTTATTTTCCATAAGATATTTAATAGCAGCATGATCAGTGTGAATAGTTACTTTAGAATCAACAATATAGGGTCTGAATTTATCACAATCAAATACAACTGCTAAAAGTTCCTTTCCATTAGTTGCATAATTTCTTTGAGAATTGTCTAGAGTTTTACTAGCATAATGGATAACATTTAATTTCTTATCAACTCTTTGCCCTAAAACAGCACCTACAGCGTAGCATCACACATAATTTCAAAGGGTAAATTCCAATCAGGTGGTTGAACAACAGGTGCAGAGACTAATGCTTTCTTAAGTATTTCAAATGCTTCTACACAATCATCATCAAAGACAAATGGTACATCTTTTTGTAGTAAATTAGTCAGAGGCCGAGAAATTTTTGAGAAGTCCTTAATGAACCTCCTATAAAATCTTGTGTGACTAAGGAAACTTCTTATACCTTTGATGTCCTTGGGACATGGCATCTTTTCAATAGCATCAACCTTGGCTTTATCAACTTCAATACCTCTTTCAGAAACTTTGTGCCCCAAGACAATACCTTCATTAACCATAAAGTGGCACTTTTCCCAATTCAAGACAAGATTAGTTTCTTCACATCTCTGCAAAACTCGATCAAGATTGCTCAAGCAATCATCAAAAGAGGAACCATAGATGGAAAAATTGTCCATGAAAACCTCACAATTTTTTTCACAAAAATCGGAGAATATAGCCATCATGCATCTTTGAAAGGTAGCGGGTGCATTACGTAAACTGAAAGGCATACATCTATAAGCAAAAGTACCAAAAGGGCATGTAAAAGTAGTCTTTGATTGATCTCTAGCCGACACAGGTATTTGAGAGAAACCAGAATAACCATCTAGAAAGCAATAATGTGTATATCTGCATAATCTTTCTAGCATTTGATCAATAAAAGGTAAGGGGTAATGATCTTTCTTAGTAGCCTTATTTAATTTGCGGAAATCTATTACCATCCTATAACCTGTGATAATTCTTTGCGGAGTCAATTCATCTTTATCATTAGGGACAACAGTAATACCTCCCTTCTTAGGGACACAATGGATAGGACTTACCCACTGACTATCAGCAACGGGATAAATTATACCTGCCTCCAGAACTTGAGTATTTCTTTTCTTACCACTTCTTTCATTTTAGGATTCAAACATCATTAAGGATCACGAACTGGTTTGGCATCTGCTTCCAAATTTATTTTATGTTGACATAGAGTGGGACTGATGCCCTTAATATCATCCAGAGTATATCCAATAGCGGCACGATGCTTCTTCAGAGTATTCAATAATCTTTCTTCTTCATGCTCTGAAAGGTTAGCACTAATAATGACGGGATATATTTTCTTTTCATCAAGATAAGCATATTTAAGATTATCAGGCAACGGTTTAAGCTCAAACACGGGATCACCCTTGGGTGGAGGAGGATCCCCAAGGATTTCAATAGGCAAATTGTGTTGCAAAATAGGTTCCTGTTTAAAGACCAATGATTTCATCTTTACTAGGCAATTCTTCCTCATGATGTTGTTTACTAAATTTAGAGAAATTAAACTCATGAACCATATCATCTAAGCCAATAGTAACAACATTCTTTTCGCAGTCTATCTTAGCATTGACAGTATTCAAGAAGGGTCTACCAAATATAATGGGACAAAAGCTATCTTGTGGAGAACCAAGAACAAGAAAATCAGCGGGATATTTGGTTTTTCCACACAAGACTTCAACATCTCTAACAATTCCCATTGCAGATATAGTATCTCTATTGGAAAGTTTAATTGTAACATCAATATCTTCTAACTCAGCAGGTGCAATATCATGCATAATAACTTCATACAAGGTAATAGGTATAACACTAATACTAGCACCCATATCACATAAGCCATGATAACAATGATCTCCTATTTTAACAGAAATAACAGGCACGCCTACCACAGGTCTATGTTTATCTCTAGCACAAGGTTCAGCAATTCTAGCAGTTTCACCACAGAATTGAATAACATGCCCATCAATATTATTAGATAAGACATCTTTCACAATAGCAATATTAGGTTCTACTTTGACTTGCTCAGGAGGTGTATAAGTTCTAATATTGCTTTTATGAACAACAATTGAAGATTTAGCATGATCCTTCATTCTAACGGGGAAAGGTGGTTTCTCAACATAAGAAGTGGGAACAATAGGATCATTATAAGTGACAGTCTTTTCTTCAACTTTAATAGGTGCAGCTACTTTTACTTCTATGGGAGGATGATATTTAAACCACTTCTCCTTGGGGAGATCAATATAGGTAGCAAAAGATTCACAGAAAGAAGCTACTATCTCAGAGTCAAGTCCATATTTAGTGCTAAACTTACGAAAAATATAGGTATCCATAAAAGATTTAACACAATCGAACTTAGGTGTCATACCTGACTCCTTACCTTCGTCGAGGTACCAATCTTCAGAGTTGCGTTTAATTATATCCAGTAAATTCCATTTAAATTCAATTGTCTTCATCATAAAAGAGCCAGCACAAGAAGTATCGAGCATTGTGCGATTATTATCAGAAAGCCGAGCATAAAAACTTTGCATAATTACTTCTCTTGGGAGCTCATGATTGGGGCATGAATATAACATTGATTTAAGCCTTGCCCAAGCTAGAGCGATGCTTTCTCCTTCGTGAGGCCAAAAATTATATATATAATTGCGATCACGATGAACAAGATGCATAGGGTAATACTTTTAATGAAATTCCAATTTCAATCTTTTATAGTTCCATGATCTCTGCCGGGGGCGATGCTGATTCCACCAACACCTATGGGGACAGAGCCCCTTTCGGTTCGGTGGGGGCGGATAGCGCACAAAGAGCGGATCGAGGCGGTGCACGCGGGGGGTTTTACCCAGCTTCGGGCCGCACGGATGCGTAAAACCCTACTGCTGCTTGTTTGTGTATATTAGATTCTTGCTCAGGAGCGATGGACGCTGCCAGACTGAGCGTGAGAGCGTTCTTCTAAGCTCCCGAAATGCGGAACCCCTTCTACATTGCGCTAGGGCCTCCTTTTATACTTTCAAGGGGTCACCTACAGGTGGCAACATAGACTAGAAGGGTAAAAATGGAAAAGGACGCGGTAGGTGCAACTACCGCTACTGTGGATACAGTGCACCCTACCTAACCCTGATGGCAGGGGACAAGGGCATTAAATGCCTGTCTGAGTCTCCTAAACAGTGCAAAGGGTGACCGTTAGGAGTGCCACCGTTTGCCACGATGGGTTTCCCTTCATCTCTGCTTGCCACCACGTACCCCTGGCTGCACGGCCCCCCGCCACGTGTGCTTGGGAGAGTCCCAGAGAGACACGTTAGCAGGTGAGCTGGAGCGCGGACACGAAGTGGGGGTTTCCCGCGGCAAGCTCCTTGCCGTGCTGTCGTCTTGTCGCGCCCGGAAGCTTGTCGCTCGCCGGATTTTGCCGGGACGCAGGGCGCGTCGCGGCAAGCTTTCTTGGTATGTCTTGTGCGGTCCTCCCGACAAGCTCCTCTTGCTGGGGTCTTGTCTCTTCCCGGCAAGATCCTCTTGCCGGGGCCTTGGTTGGCCTTCCCAGCAAGCTCCTTTTGTCGGGGCTTTGGTTTGAGCACTTTGACCTTGAATGGTCTTCAAGGGGACCACGGAGAGTCCTGGCGGTCACACGGCAAGCCTTGCCGCGGGGCGCTGCAACTGCCCGTGCACGAGTTCGGGGTAATAGGGTACCCCTACTCTAGTACACCGGCAATCTTATATCATCACATAGCATGTACCATGTCAATGCGTCTCCCTTCAAAGATAAAGGGAAGGCCTTCTTCTTAACAACATCATCGGGTATACTTGCAAGCTTAAATAGTCCACAAACTTCATCCACATAGAGTAGATGTTCATCAGGATGCTTTGTTCCATCTCCTGTAAAAGTGTTAGCTAGCAGTTTTTCCATCATACCCGAAGGGATTTTAAAAGGAGTTTCATTTTCAATAGGTTCAGTAGGTTGAGAAGCAACTCTTTGCTCTACTGGACGGGGTGAATATACCCCGAACAAGCCCCTCAGAGAATTACTTTCCATAGTAACAAGTGACAGAAAATTTCAGCACACTATATAAATTTTTCCTTACCAAATTCCACCTACCAAAGGCGCTACACTCACCGGCAACGGTGCCAGAAAAGAGTCTTGATGACGCACAAGTATAGGGGATCTATTATAGTCCTTTCTATAAGTAAGAGTGTCGAACCCAACGAGGAGCAGAAGGAAATGATAAGCGGTTTTCAGCAAGGTATTCTCTGGAAGTACTGAAATAAGTGGTAACAGATAGTTTTGTGATAAGATAAATTGTAACGAGCAACAAGTAACAAAAGTAAATAAAGTGGAGCAAGATGGCCCAATCCTTTTTGTAGCAAAGGACAAGCCTGGACAAACTCTTATAATAGGAAAAGCGGTCCCGAGGACACATGGGAATATCGTCAAGCTAGTTTTCATCACACTTATATGATTCGCGTTCGGTACTTTGATAATTTGATATGTGGGTGGACCAGTGCTTGGGTGCTGTTCGTACTTGAACAAGCATCCCACTTATGATTAACCTTTATTACAAGCATCCGCAACTACAACAAAAGTATTAAGGTAAACCTAACCATAGCATGAAACATATGGATCCAAATCAGCCCCTTACGAAGCAACGCATAAACTAGGGTTTAAGCTTCTGTCACTCTAGCGACCCATCATCTACTTATTACTTCCCAATGCCTTCCTCTAGGCACAACTAATGGTAAAGTTTTATGTAGTCGACATTCACATAACACCATTAGAGGCTAGACAAGATACATCTTATCAAAATATCGAACGAATTCCAAATTTACATGACTACTAATAGCAAGACTTCTCCCTTGTCCTCAGGAACAAACGTAACTACTCACAAAGCATATTCATGTTCACAATCAGAGGGGTAATAATATGCATAGAGGATCTGAACATATGATCTTCCACCAAATAAACCAACTAGCATCAACTACAAGGAGTAATCAACACTACTAGCAACCTACTAGCACCAATCTCGGACTTGGAGACAAGAATTGGATACAAGAGATGAACTAGGGTTTGGAGATGAGATGGTGCTGGTGAAGATGTTGATGGAGATTGCCCTCTCCCGATGAGAGGAGCGTTGGTGATGACGATGGTGATGATTTCCCCCTCCCGGAGGGAAGTGTCCCCGACAGAACAGCTCTGCCGGAGCCCTAGATTGGTTCCACCTCGTGGCGGCAGAGTCTCGTCCCGAAAGGTTGCCTTCTATTTTTTCTCATCAAAAGACTTCAGATAGGAGAAGATGGGCGTCGGAGAGCCACCAGGGGGCCCACAAGGTAGGGGGTGCGTCCCTGGGGGGGGGGGGCGCCCCCCACCCTCTTGAGCAGGGTGTGGGCCCCCTGGCCTTCATCTTTGGCGACAATTTTTCTTTATTTATTTTAAAATATTCTGTGGAGTTTCAGGACTTTTGGAGTTGCGCAGAATAGGCCTCCAATATTTGCTCCATTTCCAGCCTAGAATTCCAGCTGCCGGCATTCTCCCTCTTCATGTAAACCTTGTAAATAAGAGAGAATAGCCCTAAGTATTGTGACATAACGTGAAATAACAACCCATAATGCAATAAATATTGATATAAAAGCATGATGCAAAATGGACGTATCAAGGTTCTCCCAATGATTATGTATTGCCTGTTGTTCCTAAGGGTTATATTATGAATGAAGAAGCTGCTAGGGAAATCTTTGCTTGCAATGATAGATATGATCTTAAGAAATTATTAGCTAAATGGAAGCATCAGTTTCTTAATGCTAGAATGAAACCTGACCCTGCATTTGCTACTTCACCTATCTGTGTTACTGATAAGGATTATGAATTTTATGTTGATCCTGAAATTATTACTTTAGTTGAATCTGATCCTTTTTATGGCCTTGAATCTGAAACTGTTGTGGCACATCTTACCAAGTTGAATGATATAGCTACCCTGTTTACTCATGATGAGAAGTCTTGCTATTATTATATCCTTAAGATATTTCCGTTCTCATTAAAGGGTGATGCTAAGACTTGGTATAATTCTCTTGCTCCTGGTTGTGTGCGTAGTCCCTAGGATATGAGTTATTACTTCTCTGCTAAATATTTCCCTGCTCATAAGAAACAAGCTGCCTTGCGGGAAATATATAATTTTGTGCTAATCAAAGAAGAGAGTCTCCCACAAGCTTGGGGTAGGCTTTTCTGGTTACTTAATGCTTTGCCTGATCATCCTCTTAAGAAAAATGAAATACTTGATATCTTTTATAATGGACTAACCGATGCTTCCAAGGACTACATGGATAGTTGTGCTGGTTGTGTTTTCAAGGAAAGAACAGTCGACGAAGCTGAAATACTATTGAAAATATGTTGACTAATGAAAATAATTGGACTCTTCCTGACCCAATTCCTGAAGTAACTCCTGAACCAATTGAGCTAACTCCTGAGCCTATTCCTAAACCCACTCCGAAGAAGAGAGGTGTTTTATTTCTCAGTCCTGAAGATATGTAAGAGGCAAAGAAATCAATGAAAGAAAAAGGTATTAAAGCTGAAGATGTTAATAATTTACCTCCTATTGAAGAAATACATGGTCTTAATGTACCGCCTGTTGAAGAACCACATTGTCTTGATAACCCGACACAGGTAGTAAAGGTAAATTCTCTCTATAGATATGATAAAGTTTAAATTCCCTCTACTAAATTTCATAGCCCATGCTTAGATGAATTTGATGACTTTATTGCTAGACAAGAAAGTTTTAATGCTTATGTTGGTAGAGAGTTAAAGAATAATACTTTCGAGATAGGACGTGTAAGTGATAATATGGATAGATTTAAAGGTGAACTCCAACTCATTAGAAAATATGCTTCTATGGTTGCTACTCAAGCTGAGCAAGTACATAAAGCTCAAAATGATTTGCTTAATGAATTAAATAATAAAAATGACTTTGCTATTAGAGTGGCTACTAGAACTGGTAGGATGACTCAGGAACCTTTGTATCCTGAAGGCCACCCTAAGAGAATCGAGCAGGATTCTCAGAGAAACAATCTAGAGGCACCTAGTTCTTCTAAAAAGAAGAAAAAAGAAAATGATAGGACTTTGCATGCTTCTAGTGAACCTACTATAGACACACCTGAGAATCCCAATAATATTTCTATTTCTGATGCTGAAACACAATCAGGTGATGAACATGAACCTAGTGATAATGTTAATGATAATGTTAATGATAATGTTCATGTTGATGCTCAACCTAGCAAAACCAATGATGTAGAGATTGAACCTGCTGTTGATCTTGATAACCCACAATCAAAGAATCAACGTTATGATAAGAGAGATTTTGTTGCTAGGAAGCACGGTAAAGAAAGAGAACCATGGGTTCAGAAACCCATGCCCTTTCCTCCTAAACCATCCAAGTCAAAGGATGATGTGGATTTTGAGTGCTTTGCTGAAATGATTAGACCTATTTTCCTACGTATGCGCTTAACTGATATGCTCAAAGTAAATCCTTATGCTAAGTATATGAAGGACATCATCACAAATAAAAGAAAGATACCGGAAGCTAAAATTTCCACCATGCTTGCTAATTATACTTTTAAGGGTGGAATACCAAAGAAACTTGGAGATCCGGGTGTGCTAACTATACCATGCTCTATTAAAAGAAATTATGTTAGAACTGCTTTATGTGATCTTGGAGCCAGTGTTAGTGTTATGCCTCTCTCTTTATATCGTAGACTTGAATTGAATAAGTTGACACTTACTGAAATATCTTTGCAAATGGCTGATAAATCAGCTGCTATACATGTCGGTATTTGTGAGGATGTGCATGTTGTTGTTGCAAATGTCACTATCTTAATGGACTTTGTTATTCTTGATATTCTCGAGGACGATAGTATGTCTACCATCCTTGGTAGACCTTTTCTTAATACTGCAGGGGCTGTTATTGATTGCAACAAAGGCAATGTCACTTTTCATGTTAATGGTAATGAGCATACGGTACACTTTCCGAGGAAACAATCTCAAGTTCATAGCATCAATTCTATTGGAAAAGCTCCAACTAGTATTATTGGAGGTTTTGAATTTCCCCTTCCTACTGTCAAGAAAAAGTATGATATTCTTATTGTTGGGGCTTTTCATATCCCCGTTGAGGTAACATAGTGTTATTCGAAATTTCTACAGTTCCGTGTTATTCTGAATGAGTTTGTTAACAAGACTTGATCAACCTTGTTAGTGGATTCATTTTGATGATCACGAGATGGATGAAACTAGAAGGCACAACCTTTTGTACCCACTTTTTACTTTCTGTTATTTAGAATAAATAAAGAAAAAATAGTATTATCTGTCTGTTTTATGAATTAAACGTGCAATAAAAAATAGTTCGAAAATAAAAGTGCTCCAAATGCCCTGCAAATTTAGTATGATTTTTTCTGGAATATTTGAGGATTTTAGGCACTGAAATCACTGCAGGAGGGGCAAGCACCAGGCCACGAGAGTGGAGGGCGCCCCCCCCCTATAGGACGCGCCCCCTGTCTCGTGGGACCCTGGTGGCCCCCTTCCACTTATGCCAGCACCCACACACTTCATCTTCTACCCAAAAAAATCCCCATCCAGCTCAAGCACGAGTTCTAGCTAGTTTTGCTGCGATTTTCGATCTCCTTGCTCAAAAATCCATTCACAAAACTGCTTTGGGAGATTGTTGCTTGGTATGTGACTCCTCCATTGGTCCAAATAGTTTTTGTTCTAGTGCTTTATTCATTGCAATTTTTTTCTGCATAGATGACCATGTTCTTGAGCTTGCATGTTAAATTTTTGAGGTCCCAAGTAATTCTAATGCATGATATAGGCTCTAGGCACTTGTAGAAGTAGTTGCTATCAATATCGTTTAGTTTTATTCACTTTTATTTTGAAGTTACTAAAATTTCAGAAATTTTCAGAAAAAAAATATGCTTAGAAGAATGTACCAAGGTGGTTCCTCGGCAAAGAAAGGGCCAAGGATTGCTATACGTGATCAAGATCTTGAATTGCCGAGGGACGCAAATGTACGGGCTTGTGAGTGGCCATCCGATGATTTTATGGTCGAAGCAGGCTTCAAGGAGGAATTTAAAGCGTATGTGCGTAATGCCGAGCTGGAGGACTTCTTACAAGATAAGTGTCCTCAGTACTATCAATTGACTGATTCCTTTGTTCGGAGGTTCCAATATAACTGTACGCGTAATTCTCCTAGTGTCATGTTTGATATTTATGATACATCTTATACCATGGATTTAGAGGATTTCACAACTTCTTGCAAACTCCTGCAGTGGTGTAATATTAATGATCCTCACAAATCTGAATTTAGAGATTTTCTTGCTAGTATTACCGTGGGAGAATCTAGGGACATAGCACAAGCTACCATAGGGAGCATTCATTTTCCTGCTATACATTATTTTGCTCTCTTTATTGGTAGATGCATTAACGGTAAGGACGAAGCATGTCACATGTGTGTCCCTAATCTTTGTGTCCTCAAGAGTGCTGTGTCAGGTTATAAAGGTTATAACTTGGGGGCAATAGTTGCACGTAGGTTGCAGAATAATAGTAGAAAGGGGGATTTATTTGGAGGAATTTATGCAACCCGTGTGGCTAATTATCTTAATATAGCCCCACGAGAGGGGGATATGATTTTACCTCCTGTTTATTTGGATAAAGAAGCTATGTTCAATCATCATTTTCTTGAGAGGAATGAACAATTCCTCCATTATAGACTAATCTATCACAGATGCAACATCGTCCCTGTTACTCTTCCTGCTCCCTACCTTTTTGATTATCAGGCAAAAGGAAGATATGTTGTCACCAGGGAGGAAGCAGCTGAATACGAGAGGGGACTGGAGGAAGCTCACCAACACGCTGCAGCTTAGGAGGCGGTTGCCGCTGCATCTCAGTACAACCCCGGTTTCACTTATGGATATCAGCCAGGCGATCCTTGGTACTAGACCAACTTAGGCCAAAAGCCTAAGCTTGGGGGAGTACATATTTCTCACCGACTTTACATTCATGTTCACACACTAGTCGTCGGTGCTCATACTCTTTCATTGTATTATCCATGCTAGTTTAATTTTCTTTTTCTAGTTTTCTTATTGTGTGTTTGATAAACCTTAAGAAAAATCCAAAAAAAATAGTTAGTTTAATTTCCATGCTTGTAGTAGAAATTAAAATGAAAACCCAAAAAGATTTCTAGTTGTTCTTCTTACTTGTTGGGAGCTTTCCCGTGTAAATAGTTTTATTTTCTTTTGTTTCCTTTGGGGGTCGAGAAGACTATATTGAAAATGTTTAGTGGCTCTCATATGCATGATTGTTTATTTAACTTAGAGCCCATATTACTTGTCTTCTCTTTTGAGTTGAATGCTTGCAGATTCCAGCTTAGTCCAATGCACGTGCACTCTTATTATTATACACATCGTTCGGTCGTGCAAGTGAAAGGCAATAATGATGATATATGATGGACTTATTGGGATGAGAAAAGCTGGTATGAACTCGACCTCTCTTGTTTTTGTAAATATGATCAGTTCATCGTTTCTGAGTCAGCTTATTATGAAGTAAACATATTTGCAATGACATTTAGAGATTATAGTTGCTTGTGCCATCTTGATTAGCTATAAGTTATAATGGTTTACCTTGCGTGCCAACATGCTATTAGAATGATTATGATATGATATGATGGGATGGTATCCTCCTTTGATTGAATTGAGTGACTCGACTTGGCCCATGTTCACGCATGTAGTTGAATCAAATCAACATAGCCTTCATGATATTTATGTTCATGGTGGATTATATCCTACTCATGCTTGTATTCGATGTGAATTAATTTTAATGCATGTTTATGATTGTTGTCGCTCTCTCATTTGGTCGCTTCCCAGTGTTTTGCTAGCCTTCACCTGTACTAAGCGGGAATACTGCTTGTGCATCCAAACTCCATAAACCCCAAAGTTGTTCCATATGAGTCCACTATACCTTCCTATATGCGGTATTTACCTGCCGTTCCAAGTAAATTTGTATGTGCCAAACTCCAAACCTTCAAATAAAATTCTGTTTTGTATGCTCGAGCAGCTCATGTTACAACTAGGGCTACCTATATCTTTCATGCTAGGTGGGTTATTTTCACGAGGAGTGGACTCCGCTCCTCATTCACGAGAAAGGGCCGGTATCCGGGATGCCCAGTCCCATGATCCAAAAAGATCAAAGCAAATCAAAATAATTAAACAAAACTCCCCCAGAGCTGTTGTTAGTTGGAGGCACTCATTGTTTCGAACAAGCCATGGATTGATGCTTGTTGATGGTTGGGGGAGTATAAACCTTTACCATTCTATTTGGGAAATGCCTATAATGCATGTAGTATGGAAGATACAGCCATCTCATAGTTGTTGCGTTGACAACGAAAGTACGCCACTCAAAATGTTATTCAATATCTATTTTAAAATCGAGCTCTGGCACCTCTACAAATCCCTACTTCCCTCTGCGAAGGGCCTACCTATTTACTTTTTTGTCGAGTCATCACCCTTCTTATTAAAAGCACTCACTGGAGAGCACACTGTCATTTGCATTCATTACTATTGGCTTATATTGGGTATGACTTGACTGGATCTCTTTTACCATGAATTACAATATTTAGTCAGTCCTTGATATTTAAAGGTGCTCTGCATTTATTTTTTGCGGTCTCAGAAAGGGCTAGCGAGATACCATTTTGTTATATCATGTTATGATTATTTTGAGAAAGTGTTGTCATCGGAGTTTTATTATTATGGCTCACTAGCTGATTATGCTATTGACATGAGTAATTGTGAGACCTAAGTGTTACTGTGAGTATGGTTAGTTCATAATATTTGCTGAAACTTGAATGCTGGCTTTTCATGTTACAACAACAAGAGCAAATAGAGTTTGTAAAAGTCTTTCTTTATCACTTTCAGTTTATCAACTAAATTGCTTGAGTACAAGCAAAGGTTTAAGCTTGGGGGAGTTGATACGTCTCCAACATATCTACTTTTCCAAACACTTTTGCCCTTGTTTTGGACTCTAACTTGCATGATTTGGATGAAACTAACCTGGACTGACGTTGTTTTTAGCAGAACTGCCATGATGTTGTTTTATGTGTAGAAAAGAAAAGTTCTCGGAATGTCCTGAAAATCCACGGAGGCACTTTTTGGAATTAATAAGAATTTCTGGGCGAAAGAAATACACCAGGGGGCCCAGGGCCTGTCCACGAGACAGGGGGGCGCACCCCCATGTAGGGCGCGCCCCCCTATCTCATGGGCCCCCTGGACCTCCACCGACATCAACTCCAACTCCATATATTCACGTTCTGGGAGAAAAAAATCTGAGAGAAAGTTTCATCGCATCTTACGACACGGAGCCGCCGCCAAGCCCTAATCTCTCTCGGGAGGGCTGATCTGGAGTCCCTTCGGGGCTCCGGAGAGGGGGATTCGTCGATGTCATCATCATCAACCATCCTCCATCACCAATTTCATGATGCTCACCGTCGTGCGTGAGTAATTCCATCGTAGGCTTGCTGGACGGTGATGGGTTCGATGAGATTTATCATGTAATCAAGTTAGTTTTGTTAGGGTTTGATCAATAGTATCCACTATGTTCTGAGATTGATGTTGCTATGACTTTGCTATGCTTAATGCTTGTCACTAGGGCCCGAGTGCCATGATTTCAGATTTGAACCTATTTATGTTTTCATGAATATTTGTGTGTTCTTGATCCTTTCTCGCAAGTCTATAGTCACCCATTATGTGTTATGATCCGACAACCCCGAAGTGACAATAATAGGGATACTTCTCGGTGATGACCGTAGTTTGAGGAGTTCATGTATTCACTTGGTGCTAATGCTTTGTTCTAGTTCTCTATTAAAAGGAGACCATAATATCCCTTAGTTTCCGCTAGGACCCTGCTGCTACGGGAGGGTAGGACAAAAGATGTCATGCAAGTTTTTTTCCATAAGCACGTATGACTATTTACGGAATACATGCCTACATTTCATTGATGAACTGGAGCTAGTTCTATGTAACGCTACGTTATAACTATTACATGAGGAATCACATCCGGCATAATTATCCATCACTGATCCATTGCCTACGAGCTTTTCACATATTGTTTTTCGCTTATTTACTTTTCCGTTGCTACTGTTACATTTACTACAAAAACCCAAAAACAATTATCTTTACTTTTGCTACCGCTACCTTTATTATCATACTACTTTGCTACTAAATACTTTGCTGCAGATACTAAGTTATCCAGGTGTGGTTGAATTGACAACTCAACTGCTAATAATCAAGAATATTCTTTGGCTCCCCTTGTGTCGAATCAATAAATTTGGGTTGAATACTTTACCCTCGAAAGCTGTTGCGATCCCCTACACTTGTGGGTTATCAATGAACAACACCAAGAATTGGAATTGAATCCACCAGAAAAGAAAACAAGACGAATCAATGATGAACTTTGACGAGAATTCACTGATTGAGACAATTGAGGAAAGACATAAGAAGCTCCGTATGAATGAAATTGATACTCGAATAGAGATGCGTACTACATGAAGAAAAGGGGTGGGAGGGCGGGAAAAACAAAGGCAACTTGAAACGGGGAACTGAAGAATAACTTGAAGAGAAAAAACACCGGTTGAAATAATTGAGAAAAGAATGCAAAGGCTTCGCATGACTAGGATGGATACTCGATTACGACTCCGGCTCCGAGAAGAAAAAGGGAGTGCGGGTGGGAAAAAGTAAGACAACTGAGGACGGGGAAAACAACGATATTGAGAAAGAACAGATGATTGATCTTAGCAAAAGTTGAAGAGGATCGAATCTACTTGACGAGAAATGCACCGGATGAAAAGAGCTGACATCGCAACGATCGGAAAACTAACTGTGTGAACCTAAAGCAAAATTTGAATGGGAAGAGTAGAAGAATCAAAACGCCTACGTCAAGATTCCTCACCAGAGCGACGAAGGGCTGAGGAGTAACAAGAATTACTACTCTCCGATATAACTAGACTCCGAAATAGTTTTCTTCTAGACTCGACAATGGCCATTCTACGATCAATCAAGGGGATCCTATGGTTGGTTGAGGCTCTGATACCAACTTGTCATTCCCAATATGCGACCCTATCAGAGAGGAACTTGAAGGTCCCACCAAGGATAGAAGCACATATTGAAGACGCTTTGCAAGGTGGATATCATTACATCGTACCATTACATAATAGATGGGGATACATACAAAAGGCATACGATGCCACATGAAGACAACATCATCATACATTAGAGCATCATACGACTACGGATGAAACACAAATAGAAACTCAAACAACATCCACCCTGCTAGCCAAGGCTGCCGACCAGGAACCTATCCCCTGAACGAAGAGGAAGCAGAAGCAGAACTCCCAAAACAAGAAAACATCGCTCTCACGTCAGATCATCACTTTACCTGTACCTGCAACTATTGTTATAGTAATCTGTGAGCCACGAGGACTTCGCAATCCCATTACCATGGGTATGAAGACTAGCAAAGCTTAATGGGTATGGAAAGGATAAGTGGTGAGGTTGCAGCAAGCGACTAAGCATGTATGGTGGCTAACTTACGAGTACAAGAGTAAGATGAGAAGCTACGGAAACATTCGCTAGTAATGATCACTAAGTGATCTCGAACTACTTACGTTCAATCATAACCCCACCATGTTATCTTCTTGAACTCACCCAAAAAGAGACCATCATGGTTACACACGCGGTTGGTGTATTTTAATCCGTGTATGGTGTCAAGTTTTCTACAATCAGACATTAAAAATTCCCGTCTGCCATATAACCACGGGCATGGCCCTTGAAAGTTTAAACCCTGCAGGGGTGTCCTAATTTAGCCCATGACAAGCTCACGATCCGCGAAGACAATCCTCCATCATGGGACATCCGATTAGACTCAGGATTTTGGTGCACAAGACATTTCGACAATGGTAAAACAAGTCCAGCAAGACCTCCCGGCATGCCGACACGCTGATAGTAGCCGCGCGTATCTAGTATCAGGCCACGAAGGATTAGCGACGCATATAGGTGCCAAAATAACCCTGGTTGCCCCAAGGCGGCCCTGCACAGTGCTCCAGTTTGGGACCAACACCATCAGCACTGCCCCCCTGTATTATGTGGAAAATCCTGGGGTTCATGAAGCCCTATGCCAATTAATTATTAATTAAATAAATATTATTATGTTGGCAAATGTAAAACAAATGTTGGGTCTTGCTAGAAGAGTTTTATTCAAAGCGAACTATCAAGAGGGGCCCATAAACCCTCATTGTGTTAGGGATGCAAAATCAAGGAACATAACACCGGTATAATGAAAACTAGGGCGGCAAGAGTGGAACAAAACACCAGGCATAAGGATGAGCTTTCCACCCTTTACTAAGTACATATGTGCATTAATTAAATAAGAGATATTGTGATATGCCAATATCCATTTCCCAACATGGAACAACCTGCAACTGCACCTGCAACTAGCAACGCTATAAGAGGAGCTGAGCAAAGCGGTAACATAGCCAAACAACGATTTGATGGGATGGTGGAAAAGGCTAGAGGTTGTTTCATGGCATATTGGGATGCTTGATAAACAAGTGGTAGGAAGCGCGACATAGCGATAGTATCGAGACAACTAGCATACAATTGATAGTAGTGAGATCCAGGGTAACGATCATCTTGCCTGAAATTCCTCTAGGAAGAAGAACGAGTCCATGAAGAAGATGAACGGGCGTAGACGAACCAAGCGTAGTCGAACGAATCCTCACGATCGCAACGAAACAGGAACTATCGAGAAGAAGCACAACCGGAAAGAAGAAAACAACATGCTAAACACACAACACATATACATGACATGATGCTCAACCAAGTATGATGCATGACCAGGCTACATGATGCTACTCATGGCAAGGCATGATGCATACAAGAACATCACATCAAAGCAAGGTTAAATGAGGCTGGAACAACATATAACAATTCTGGTAAGTCCTCGTATGAAAATTTCGAAATTGGTCCAGAGGTGATTAAGACACAATGTTAAAGTTGTTAAACAGCAAGTTAAGATGCTCCATGATGATCTACACGAGTTTCTAGTCAAGTTACATATAAAGTTCATTTAATTCGGAGCTACCGCCTAGAAGATATGAGCAAAACAAGCTAAACATGGCATTGATGCAAAATGCATACAAACATCAAGCACACACCTCAAAACATGGATGCAACAAGATAATATGAAACTAAATGCAATTTTAAGCAAGTTTCGTATAGAGCATGCTCAAAACAGAGCAACGGTTCAACACATACACTCAAAACAAGTTATAACAACAATCTGCCCAAAACAACAACTAGGCACTTTGCAATCATCAAAACAACATACTACATGAATCATATGAACTCAAACTTGATAAGCATTCAAAGTACAGATTACATGCTTCAAATATCATGAAGGTTCGGGTTCATAGGCATCAATATTAATCCAAGATTATCGATGCAAGAAGCAACTTTATAACACATATTATAACTTGGCGGTGCAGGTCAACGGCGGCGTGGCGAGGGGCGACGGATGGCGGGGTTCGGCGGGGAGGCGTGACACTCCGACGAGGGGGCGGAGGTCAGCGGCGAGGTCCAGCGACGACGGAGCAGGCGGGTGGGCGGGGTGCGGCAGCGGAGGCGCGTGGGCGGAGCGGCCCTAATCTGGCTCGCGGCGGGTGACAGATTCCTGGATTAAGGGGTCCTCGGGCGTCCGGGGTGTGTGATGTGGGCCGGACTGATTGGCCATGAAGATACAAGATAGAAGAACCTTCCTTGTGACCGGATGGGACTCATCTCTGCATGGATGGCAAGCTTGGCGATCGGATCTTGTACTTTCCTTCCTCTGTAACCGACTCTCTACAACCCTAGATCTCTCCGGTGTCTATATAAACCGGAGGGTTTAGTTCGTAGGGTAGGATCGCAATCATACAGGATAGACATCTAGGGTTTAGGCATTACGATCTTGAGGTAGATCAACTCTTGTAACCCCTATACTCATCAAAGTCAATCAAGCAGGAAGTAGGGTATTACCTCCATTAAGGGGGCCCAAACCTGGGTAAACATCGTGTCCCCTGGATCCTTGTTACCTTCGATCCTTAGATGCATAGTTCGGGACACCCTACCCGAGATCTGCCGGTTTTGACACCGACATTGGTGCTTTCATTGAGAGTTCCACCGTGTCGTCGCCAAAAGGATCGATGGCTCCATCAACCATCCTCAACAATTCCGCCCTGAGGGAGACTTTTCTCCCCGGCCAAATCTTCATATTCGGCGGCTTCGCACTGTGTGCCAATTTGATTGGTCATCTGGAGAAGATCGACAGCTACGCCCCTGGTCATCAGATCAGTTTTGGAAACCTAAACTACGTTGCTGATATCCGGGGAGACTTGATCTTCCAAGGGTTCGTGACCTCTCTAGCCTCAGATCCGGAACTCCTCGCCGAGTTCGAAGACGGGAGCTTAGAGCCCGCCGGACTCTTCGCAGCCATAGAGCTCAACACAGGAGATACGGAGGGAATCGTTTCACTGGCCGGCCGGGAATCACTCCGGGCCCCCTCTATCCTCACCGAGCCGGACTCGCCTCCGTGCACCAGCTCTGAACTCCCGAGTTCTGTGTTATATGAGCCCGGCCAAGGAACTCCTGTCTCGCCCCGCTCCACGGATTCCTGCTCCCCTGTCCATACCTCGCCATTAAACGAGGATCAGGATTTAATGCGATCTCTCACCATTACAGAAGGATCACTGCCGAACTATGCCCAGCCCGCACTAGGGGCTAATGGCAGGGAATTCTATGTCCCACCCACCACCCACTTCATAGCCACTGTCGAGGATTTAACCGACATGCTTGATTTCACATCCGAAGACATCGATAGCATGGACGACGATACCGGGGAAGAGCAAGGCCAGAAACTGCCATTTACCGGACGCTGGGCGGCCACTTCTTCGTATGACGTACACATGGTGGACACAGCCAAAGAGAATGAGGCTGACGATGAGAAGATTCTAGAGGATGAACCAGCGGAAGCACCTACGAAGCATCGACGTCAGTGGCGCCGATCAAAATTGCGTCGCGAAAAAGACAACAATACTGGCACTGGAGAAAATAACACCCCGGATAATGCCGAAGACCAAGAAGCACCTGTCGAGCCAACATCCGAGCAGGATGAATGGGAAGAGGGGCAAGTCAACCCCGGTGACACAATCGAGGATGAGGGCTCGGAGGATAGTAACTGCCTACCGACCTCTGAAGAGGATGAGAGCCTGGGCGATGAAGACTTCATCGTACTAGAGGACCCCCTCGAACAAGAGCGCTTCAAGCGCCGGCTAATATCCACAGCAAGAAGCCTAAAAAACTAGCGGCAGAAACTTCAAGCCGATCAGGATCTACTCAACGACAGATGGACTAATGTCCTGGTAGCCGAGGAATACGGCCTCGAGCGCCCAAATAAAAGCTACCCAAAGCGCAGGATGCTCTCCCAATTTTACGAGGAGGTCCTAGAACCTATACCGATAACGTCTAACACAACTGACGGACCTGACTGACCACCTCGTGGCTGGGACAAAGCGGCAACACAAGCCGAACACCAACGCGCGCCACCTCGCCCTAGAGGCAGAGAAACATCGGCCGCGGACGCATGCACGACTTAAGACATGACCTGGACAATATAGCCGGTCATTCCAGATCAATGTAAGGATCACGAGGGTGTGCACCAGCGCGAGAAGACATCCATCAAGCCTGGCACGATAAACATAACCTCACACGGGCCAAAAACCGCATACGGACTCCATCCGAACTGCGCCGTGACGTCGCCCGATACAGAGGAGCCACACACCCTCTATGTTTCACCGATGAAGTAATGCAGCACCAGTTCCCATAAGGGTTTAAACCCATAAACATTGAATCATACAACGACATCACAGATCCCGCAGTATGGATTGAAGACTTTCTTCTCCATATCCACTTGGCCCGTGGTGATGACCTACATGCCATCAAGTATCTCCCCCTAAAACACAAGGGACCAGCACGACATTGGCTGAACAACCTCCCAGAAAACTCTATTGGAAGCTGGGAAGACATGGAGGACGCCTTTAGAGACAACTTCCAAGGTACATATGTTCGCTCCCCGGATGTCGATGACCTTAGTCACATCATCCAGCAACCCGGTGAATCAGCCCGGAAGCTCTGGACCAGGTTCTTAATTTAAAAGAACCAGATTGTGGATTGTCCGAACGCTGAAGCCCTCACGGCCTTCAAACACAGCGTCCGAGACGAGTGGCTCGCCCGACACCTCAGCCAAGAGAAACTGAAGTCCATGGCAGCCCTTACCGCACTTATGACCCGCTTTTGTGTGGGAGAAGATAGCTGGCTCACTCATGGAAGCAATAGCACCAATGACCCAGGCACCTCTGAAGTCAGAGATGGCAATGGCAAACCATAATGCGACAAGAATAAGCGTAGAAATAATATAGAAGACACGGCGGTGAACGCCGGATTCAGTGGCTCAAAATCTGATCAGCGGAAGAAGCCATTCAAAGGAAACAAATATGGTCCATCTAGTTTGGACATAATACTTCATCGACCTTGCCTGATTCATGGCAGCCCTGATAAACCTGCCAATCACACCAATAGAAACTGTTGGGTGCTTAAACAGGCCGACAAGCTTAACGCCAAACACAAGGGGAAAAGTCCGCCCAGCGAGGACGACGACGAGGAGCCTTGCCAACCAAACATAGGAGGCAAAAGCAATTTCCCCCCGCGATCAAAACAGTGAATTCTATCTATTTCACACACATCCCCAAACGGGAGTGCAAGCGCGCATTAAGGGATGTCTACGACGTAGAGCCGGTCCCCCCAAAATTCAACCCATGGTCGGCTTGCCCGATCACCTTCGATCGAAAGGACCACCCGACCAGTATCTGACATGGAGGCTCAACAGCTTTGGTCCTTTATCCATTCATCGACGGATTCTATCTCACGCGAGTCCTCATGTACGGCGGCAACAGCCTTAACCTGCTCTATCAGGACACCCTCCGCAAAATGGGTATCGATCTTACAAGAATCAAGCCCACGAAAACTACCTTTAAAGGAGTAATACCTGGCGTAGAGGCCTACTGCTCGGGCTCAATAACATCGGAAGTTGTCTTTGGCTCGCTCGACAACTTCCGCAGTGAAGACTTGATCTTCGATATCGTACCCTTCCGAAGTGGCTATCACGCACTATTCGGACGGATCGCTTTTTCCCGATTCAATGCGGTGCCACACTATGCTTATTTAAATCTCGAGATGCCCGGTCCACGCGGTGTCATAACAGTCAATGGAAACACAAAACGCTCCCTCCGCACAGAGGAGCACACTACAGCTCTCGCAGCCAAGGTACAAAACGTCACACTTAAGCCGCACACCTCGTCGGTCATCGAACCACCAGACTCTTTTAAAAGAGTCCGGTCAGTTCCGCAAGCTAGTGGTTTGGTACATCCAGAGCTAGACTAGCAGTTCCGCCTCCGTCGATCGCCGTGCACACCCGTGGAATTTGTATCACACATGCATCATTACACACTCAAAATACCTTGGGCACCGGCGGAGGTATGATACGTCTCTAACATATCTATAATTTTTGATTGTTCCATGCTATTATATTATCTGTTTTGGATGTTTAATGGGCTTATTACACACTTTTATACTATTTTGGGACAAACCTATTAACCGGAGGCCCAGTCCAAATTGCTGTTTTTTTGCCTATTTCAGTGTTTCGCAGAAAATGAATATCAAACAGAGTCCAAACGGAATGAAACCTTTGGGAGAGTTATTATTGGAACAAACGCAATTCAGGAGACTTGGAGTAGACATTAGGGAAGCAACGAGGTGGCCACGAGGGTCTAGGGCGCGCCCTACTCCCTGGGCGTGCCCCCCACCCTCATGGGCCCCTCGTGGCTCCCCTGACCGACTTCATTCGCCTATATATGCTCATATACCCTGAAAACATCGAGGAGCACCATAGATCGGGAGTTCCGCCCCCGCAAGCCTTTGTAGCCACCAAAAACCAATCGGGACCCTGTTCCGGCACCTTGCCGGCGGGGGGATTCATCACCGGTGGCCATCTTCATCATCTCGGTGCTCTCCATGACGAGGAGGGAGTAGTTCACCCTCGGGGCTGAGGGTTTGTACCAGTAGCTATGTGTTTGCTCTCTCTCTCTCGCTCGTGTTCTTGATATGGCACGATCTTGATGTATCGCGAGCTTTGCTATTATAGTTGGATCTTATGATGTTTCTCCCCCTCTACTCTCTTGTAATGGATTGAGTTTTCCCTTTGAAGTTATCTTATTGGATTGAGTCTTTAAGGATTTGAGAACACTTGATGTATGTCTTGCATGTGCTTATCTATGGTGACAATGGGATATTCACGTGGTCTACTTGATGTATGTTTTGTTGATCAACTTGTGGGTTCAGTGACCTTGTGAACTTATGCATAGGGGTTGTCACACGTTTTCGTCTTGACTCTTCGATAGAAACTATGGGGCACTCTTTGAAGTACTTTGTGTTGGTTGAATAGATGAATATGAGATTGTGTGATGCATATCGTATACTCATACCCACTGATACTTGAGGTGACATTGGAGTGTCTAGGTGATATTAGGGTTTTGGTTGATTTGTGTCTGAAGGTGTTATTCTAGTATGAACTCTATGATAGAACGAACGGAAAGAATAGCTTCATGTTATTTTACTACGGACTCTAGAATATATCGATCAGAAAGGATAACTTTGAGGTGGTTTCATACCCTACAATAATCTCTTCGTTTGGTCTCCGCTATTAGTGACTTTGAAGTGACTCTTTGTTTGCATGTTGAGGGATAGTTATATGATCCAAGTATGTTATTATTGTTGAGAGGACTTGCACTAGTGAAAGTATGAACCCTAGGCCTTGATTCCTAGCATTGCAATACCGTTTGTGCTCACTTTTATCATTAGTTACCTTGCTGTTTTTATAATTTTAGATTACAAAAACCTACATCTACCAACCATATTGCACTTGTATCGCCATCTCTTCGCCGAACTAGTGCACCTATACAATTTACCATTGTATTGGGTGTGTTGGGGACAAAAGAGACTCTTTGTTATTTGGTTGCAGGGTTGTTTGAGAGAGACCATCTTCATCCTGCGCCTCCGACGGATTGATAAACCTTAAGTCATCCACTTGAGGGAAATTTGCTATTGTCCTACAAACCTCTGCACTTGGAGGCCCAACAACGTCTACAAGAAGAAGGTTGTGTAGTAGACATAAAGCTCTTTTCTGGCGCCATTGCCGGGGAGGTGAGTGCTTGAAGGTATATCTTTAGATCTTGCAATCAAATGTTTTCGTTTCTTGTTTTATCACTAGTTTAGTCTATAAAAGAAAATTACAAAAAAAATGGAATTGAGTTTGACTCATACGCTTCATCTTTTCAATATCTCTCATGAGAATGATGGAAAGGAAAATTATGCTCAAGTGCTAGAAGAAGAAGTCTATAAAATGTTTGGCACTAAATCTTTGAATGATGAGCATGATTGCAATGTCGTTAGTATGAATTCTTGGAATATCCATAGTACTAATGATGATTGCACTAGTTATGATGAAAATGTCTCTTATAAGCATGTCAATTTTTTGGAGTGCATAGAGTTTGCAACTACACACCAAATAGAGAAGATAGATTTTGCAAGAGGCATAAGTATTTGGAAACTAAATGGTTTCAAGAAAGGCTAGATGCTTGTGCTAAAAATTTAAAATTTCTTTGCCATCCTTGTGAACTTTGTAATGAACGTGATCATTTATTCTCCAATGAAAATTGTTTCATGATCGTATCGTGTCCAAAAATTGTGATGATTTGATTTACCTTGCACATCATAATGAGCTTAGTTTGCTTTTGAGTTATGAAGAAATAAAAAGTATAACTAAAAGACATGCCAGAATTTGTCCTTGATAAAGTTCTTGATTTTGATCTAGAAGAAATTTTTATGTATTGTGCGGTGAATTGCATTAAAAACGCTTATGGTGCCAATTACATAAAGAAAAGAAAGCAAATAGAAGATGAAGATAATAGTAATGAAAGGGACGAGACTTCCCAACATCCTCCTATTATTTCTTATGATAAATCAGGTAACGAGGAGGAGCTTTCTATTCATCCAATCTTATTAATAAGGAGCTCAAAAAAGAGGGTTAAACCCACACATGATGTGAAGAAGAAAAAGAGAAGACGGAGAAGCAAAGGTAGAAAGGTATCCCGCCCAAATGATGTTGCTCCTATTACTCATTGTGATGATGATAATTGCTATACTATTGATGCTATCTGTACTATTAATGTTGAGAGTGATTATGCTTATGATAGGAAAAGGTCCAAGCTTGGGGATGCTATGTTTGATGAGAATGACATGTTTGAGAATATATTTGCTGCAATAAATGTTTGTCCCAAGGTTGGGGATACTACGTTTAATGAAGATGATATTTTTAGCCTCCCATGTTTTGATAAGCAAATTTATTATGATGATAGCATGCCTCCTATTTATGATGGTTAGATTGATGAAAGTGGGTTTGGAAGAGTGTCAACTTTAGGAAGTAATGATCCCACTGTTTTGGAGGGTGTTGAATCATATAATATTTATGAAAGTGGATTTGGAGAGGTCATGACTTTATTTAGTGATGAATCCACTATTTTGGAAGAGGTTTCAATTGATTATGATGAGAACAACGTTGCTACTTATGATGATTATTGTGATGAAACTTATGCTATAAAAAGTAGTGATGATTATATTTATAAAAAAATTCATGATTATGATTACCCTTTTTCTGAACATTACTCTTTTAATGTGGAAACAATTTATAGTATTCGAGTCTCTTATAATACTCCCACTATTCCGAATGAGAAGAAATTTGCTAATGTGGAGAGTAATAAAATTTATATGCTTGAGGATCATGAAAATAATGCTTTATGTGATGGTTATATTTTTGAATTCATTCATGATGCTACTGAAAATTATTATGAGGGACGAATATATGCTTGTAGGAATTGCAATAATATCAAGTTTCCTCTCTATGTGCTTAAAGTTTTGAACTTATGCTTGTTTTGCCTTCCTATGCTAGTTGATTATTGTTCCCATAAGTTGTTTGCTCACAAAATCCCTATGCATAGGAAGTGGGTTAGACTTAAATGTTCTAGTCATATTATTCATGATTCTCTCTTTATGTTTCAATTCTTATCTTTTATATGAGCATCATTTGAAATCATCATGCCTAGCTAGAAAGGCATTAAAGAAAAGCAATTATTGGGAGGCAACCCAGTTTTATTTTTGTTATTTACTTTTTGCTCCTGTTTAGTAATAAATAATTCATCTAGACTCTGTTTATATGTCGTCTTATGTTTTAACTAGTGTTTGTGCCAAGTCGAACCTTTGGGAAGACTTGGGTGAAGTCTACGCGATCTTGCTGTAAAAAACAGAAACTTTTGCGCTCACGAGATTAGCTGCCATTTTTTACTGGAGAGTGATTTTAGGTTGATTCTTTTAGGTTGATTCTTTTTGAAGATGATTAATAGACAAATTTTGCAGGTCCACCAATTAATTTCAGAATTTTTGGAGTTACAGAATTATTCGAATGATACAAATTACTACAGACTGTTCTATTTTTGACAGATTCTGTTTTCATTGTGTTGTTTGCTTATTTTGATGAATCTATGAGTAGTATCGTAGGGTATGAACCATAGAGAAGTTGGACTACAGTAGATATTATACCAATATGAATTTAGAATGAGTTCATAACAGTACCTATGTGGTGATTTATTTTCTTATACTGATGGAGCTTATGAGTTTTCTGTTGAGTTTTGTGTTGTGAAGTTTTCAAGTTTTGGGTAAAGATTCGATGGACTATGGAATAAGGAGTGACAAGAGCCTAAGCTTGGGGATGCCCAAGGCACCCCAAGGTAATATTAAAGGACAACCAATATCCAAATCTTGGGGATGCCCCGGAAGGCATCCCCTCTTTCGTCTTCGTTCATCGGTAACTTTATTTGGAGCTATATTTTTATTCACCACATGATATGTGTTTTGCTTGGAGCGTCATTTTATTCTATTTTGTTTTGCTTGCTGTTTGAATAATATCCCAAGATCTGAAATTCTTAAATGTTAGAGAGTCTTCACATAGTTGCATAATTATTCAACTACTCATTGATCTTCACTTATATTTTCCGAATAGTTTGTCGTTTGCTCTAGTGCTTCAGTTATATCTTTTAGAGCACGACAGTGGTTTCATATTGAAGAAATAGATGAACTCTCATGATTCACTTATATTATTTTCAGAGTCTTTAGAACAGCATGGTAATTTGCTTTGGTTATGAATTCAGTCCTAATATGATAGGCATCCAAGAGGGATATAATAAAAACTTTCATATAAAGTGCATTGAATACTATGATAAATTTGATACTTGATAATTATTTTGAGATATAAAGGTGGTAATGTTAGAGTCATGCTAGTTGGGTAATTATGAAATTGGGAAATACTTGTGTTAAAGTTGGCAAGTCCTGTAGCATGCACGTATGGTGAACGTTGTGTGACAAATTTGAAGCATGGGGTGTTCTTTGATTGCCTTCCTTATGAGTGGAGGTCGGGATTGCGCGATGGTTAACTCCTACCAACCCTTCCCCTAGGAGCATGCGTAGTAGTACTTTGCTTCGAGGGCTAATAAACTTTTGCAATAAGTATATGAGTTCTTTATGACTAATGTGAGTCCACGGATTATACGCACTCTTAACCTTCCATCATTGCTAGCCTCTACGGTACCGTGCATTGACCTTTCTCACCTTGAGAGTTGGTGCAAACTTTGCCGGTGCATCGAAACCCCGTGATATGATATGCTCTATCACACATAAAACTCCTTATATCTTCCTCAAAACAGCCACCATACCTACCTATTATGGCATTTCCATAGCCATTCCGAGATATATTGCCATGCAACTTTTCACCGTTCCGTTTATTATGACACGCTCCATCATTGTCATATTGCTTTTGCATGATCATGTAGTTGACATCATATTTGTGGCAAAGACATGTTTATAATTCTTTCATACATGTCGCTCTTGATTCATTGCATATCCCGGTACACCGCCGGAGGCATTCACATAGAGTCATATTTGTCCTAATTATTGAGTTGTAATTCTTGAGTTGTAAATAAATAGAAGTGTGATGATCTCCATTATTAGAGCATTGTCCCAAGTGAGGAAAGGATGATGGAGACTATGATTCCCCCACAAGTCGGGATGAGACTCCGGAATTTATGAAAAATAAAAGAGTCCAAAGAAGCCCAGATAAGAAAAGAGGCCAAAGAAGCCCACCAAAAAAATGAGAGAAAAAGAGAGAAGGGACAATGTTACTATCCTTTTACCACATTTATGCTTCAAAGTAGCACCATGATCTTCATGATAGAGAGTCTCATATGTTGTCACTTTCATATAGAAGTGTGAATTTTCATTATAGAACTTGGCTTGTATACTCCAATGATGGGCTTCCTCAAAATGCCCTAGTTCTTCGTGAGCAAGCAAGTTGGATGCACACCCACTTAGTTTCTTTTGTTGAGCTTTCATACATTTATAGCTCTAGTGCATCTGTTGCATGGCAATCCCTACTCCTCGTATTGACATCAATTGATGGGCATCTCCATAGCCCGTTGATTAGCCGCGTCAATATGAGACTTTCTCCTTTTTGTCTTCCCACACAACCATCATCATCATATTCTATTCCACCGACAGTGCTATATACATGGCCCACGCTCATGTATTGCATGAGGGTTAAAAAAAGTTGAAGCACATTAAAAAGTATGAACCAATTGCTTGGCTGGAAACGGGGTTGTGCATGATGGGAGCATTTTGTGTGAAGAAAATCAAACATGGCCTAACTATATGATTTTGTAGGGATAAGCTTTCCTTGGCTATGTTATTTTGATAAGACATGTTTACCTTGTTAGTATGCATGAAGTATTACTATTTTTATGTTAATATGAACTTTTATCTTGAATCATTTGGATCTGAACATTCATGCCACAATAAAGAAAATTACATTGAGAAATATGCTAGGTAGCATTGCACATGAAAAATTCTGTTTTTATCATTTACCTATTCGAGGACGAGCAGGAACTAAGCTTGGGGATGCTTGATACGTCTCCAACATATCTACAATCTTTGATTGTTCCATGTTATTTTATTATCTGTTTTGGATGTTTAATGGGCTTATTACACACTTATATATTATTTTTGGGACTAACCTATTAACCGGAGGCCGAGCCCAAATTGCTGTTTTTTGCCTATTTCAGTGTTTCGCAGAAAAGGAATATCAAACGGAGTCCAAATGGAATGAAACCTTTAGGAGAGTTATTTTTGGAACAAACGCAATCCAGGAGACTTGGAGTAGACTTCAGGGAAGCAACGAGGTGGCCACGAGGTTCCAGGGCGCGCCCTACCCCCTGGGCACGCTCCCACCCTCGTGGGCCCCTCGTGGCTCCCCTGACCGACTTTTTTTTGCCTATATATACTCATATACCCTGAAAACATTAAGGAGCACCATAGATCGGGAGTTCCGCCACCGCAAGCCTCTATAGCCACCAAAAACCAATCGGGACCCTATTCCGGCACCCTGCCGGAGGGGGGATCCATCACCAGTGGCCATCGTCATCATTCCGGCGCTCTCCATGACGAGGAGGGAGTAGTTCACCCAGGGGGCTGAGGGTATGTACCAATAGCTGTGTGTTTGATCTCTCTCTCTCTCGTGTTCTTGATATGGCACGATCTTGATTTATCGCGAGCTTTGCTATTATAGTTGGATCTTATGATGTTTCTCCCCCTCTACTCTCTTGTAATGGATTGAGTTTTCCCTTTGAAGTTATCTTATCGGATTGAGTCTTTAAGGATTTGAGAACACTTGATGTATGTCTTGCATGTGCTTATTTGTGGTGACAATGGGATATTCACGTGATCTACTTGATGTACGTTTTGGTGATCAACTTGCGGGTTCAGTGACCTTGTGAACTTATGCATATGGGTTGGCACACGTTTTTGTCTTGACTCTTTGGTAGAAACTTTGGGGCACTCTTTTAAGTACTTTGTCTTGGTTGAATAGATGAATCTAAGATTGTGTGCTTCATATCATATAATCATACCCACGGATACTTGAGGTGACATTGGAGTATCTAGGTGACATTAGGGTTTTGGTTGATTTGTGTCTTAAAGTCTTATTCTAGTACGAACTCTATGATAGATCAAACGGAAAGAATAGCTTCATGTTATTTTACTACCGACTCTTGAATAGATCGATCAGAAAGGATAACTTTGAGGTGGTTTCGTATCCTACAATAATCTCTTTGTTTGTTCTCCGCTATTAGTGACTTTGGAGTGACTCTTTGTTGCATGTTGAGAGATAGTTACCTGATCCATGTATGTTATTATTGTTGAGAGAACTTGCAGTATTGAAAGTATGAACCCTAGGCCTTGTTTCCTAGCATTGCAATACCGTTTGTGCTCACTTTTATCATTAATTACATTGCTGTTTTTATAATTTCAGATTACAAAAACCTATATCTACCATCCATATTGCACTTGTATCACCATCTCTTCGGCGAACTAGTGCACCTATACAATTTACCATTGTATTGGGTGTGTTGGGGACACAAGAGAATCTTTGTTATTTGGTTGCAGGGTTGTTTGAGAGAGACCATCTTCATCCTATGCCTCCCACGGATTGATAAACCTTAGGTCATCCACTTGAGGGAAATTTTCTACTGTCCTACAAACCTCTGCACTTGGAGGCCCAACAACGTCTACAAGAAGAAGGTTGTGTAGTAGACATCAAGGTACAATACGGGAAGGTCTATAGTATGGCTCGACCCTATATGATCTTCCACCTTTTTTTCTTACCTTTTTTCCACAGGTGCGTTCGAGCCCCTGTATCCTACAGACTTACAAGGACTCACTCCGAGCCCGGTTCTGTATGGAAAATAGAAGACCATTTCCTTCAAGGAACGCCTCTCTACAGGACGAATGTGGCGCAGACGTGCGGCAGGACATCCAAAGGACTCTTCGGACCAAACCTTATTCAAAAGGACCTGTACTGAGCTTTTCTCCTTGTTATTAGACCCTCGGCATGTAAAATGATTTCGGTGCTTATGGTACCCCTGTACGATCATGTCTTGACGTATCAATCAGATTCTAGTAGTGACAATTTCTTTTCGGTATCTACTTTATTTATAAAATTGTAGTCCGTCTCTCCAGTTGTCACACATACCTCGACACCCATCACCAGTGGCTCTATACGGCCACTTATGAACCACTAAACGAAAGCCCGAACAGCTTTGTTGCACACTTCGGCGTCCCGAGCTTGGCATTATATGCATCGGCTCCGAATAATGTCTTTGGTCAATAGTTGGGTTGGCCGACTCCTGTGTTTGCTACCTTACGTTCTGTTTGTTCGGCTAGGGTAGTAAAGGGAGAACTATTGCGATTGTGTTTCTGGTTCATTCGGTCAAGCACCTCAGTAGAGAAAGCCGAAAACTGACTGTCATGATGCGGCGAGAGCTAGTTAGCCGTTTGGTTACTTACTAAATCTTTAACGATTTTTCCATTTTAAACGAAGGACTGTTTCTTCAGTCTTACACATAATGCATCCGCATTCGGATAGTCAAATACATACCAGGGGCTATTCTATAGCCCCATCGTCAAACTCCTATGGCTATGTGAGAGCGGTAAAGCCATATAGTCTGATTGCATGGTTCAACGAACTAACACCTCCCTCACGGACCAAGACGTTGGGTCAAGTGTATCAATGGCCTTTCCGAACACCCCTGTAGCATCTAGTGGGGGTCGAAGCCGACGACTGGAAAACTCTCAGGCATTCAAAAAAAATACGGCAGAACAGGAGGAAACAATTTTAGATAATGGTGCAAATGTATTATAAAGCCATAATGTCCATAATACACACGATCGGGTCATCCGATTACGTTCATTTGAACATGATATCCTTTGAGCATTGACCCTCTGTCAAATGAGCACCCTCTTGGACATCGCTCAAATAACGCTCCAGTGTGCGGTGGTCCTTGCCTTCGGGAGGACCCTCCACCGCAACAACGGCGGATTTCATCTTGGCCCAATGCACCTTCACACGGGCAAAAGCCCTCTGTGCACCTTCTATGCACACCGACCGTTTGATGGCATCAATGCAGGGCACGACATCGACGAGTCGCCGCAATAGGAGAAAATAACTGCTCGGAACGGATTTAGCTGGCCATAGCCGGAGTATAACCTCCTTCATGGCCCCTCCGGACATCTTATGCAGCTTGGTCACTGTGCCATCTAGTCATTTACAGCGTCGAATGCTCCTGTGTCGCATCCTGCGACCAGAATAGGTTCTCCGTCGCGTGCCCCTCCTGGGCCCGGTAGAATTGCGCTGCGTCAGCCGCCCTCTTCGGTAGATCCGCAAAGGAGTCTGGAGAACTCCATAGTCGATTAAGTAAGGCATACCTCTCATCTCCAAACTTAGACTGTAAAAGAAAGGGCTTACCAGCCACTATCTGTCCGGCCTGTTGGAGCTCCTCGTGAGCGGCACGGGATTCGGACCTCGCCTCTTGGGCGTCCTAAAGGGCGTTGGCAAGTTTGGCTGCCTTCGCTTTATTGTCCTCCTCGAGGAGCTCGCACTTGCGAGTTGCGTCCTCGAGCTCTTGCTCAATCTTGGATACGCACTCCTCGAACTAGCGCCATGTCGCCTGTTCCTCCTTCAAATCGGCAGCCGCTTTCTCAGCGGACGCATTTCTCACCCTTGCATGCTCCTTTGCACGGGCAAGGTCACTTAGGAGGGTCTCGACCTCCACAGCGCCATCTGCCATTATGAGTATTGTAGCGTGTGAGCTTTACTTTAGCATTTGCAAAACTAATTTGGTGGAATATCGAGCACTTGAAAAAAACCTTGCGCTTCGTCGAGCTGCTTGTTAATCCGGATGTTGTCCTCATCGACCAACTGTAGTTTCCACTTCAGTTTGGAAACTTTGGTGGCCTGAGCGGTCGCCGCTAACAGAGAAGCCTGATGAAACCCGAGCGGTCTCAGTGGCTACTATCTATATATAGACGGATTTTTATGGAAAGCAGCTAAAAGACATTACATTGCATACCTCCAAGCCTGTTAGTAGGCTCGTGAAGGCTTCATCCAGTCTGGTCTCAGCGGACTGAACTTTTTCAACCACCGTACCCATTAAGGTATGGTGCTCCTCCAAGACGGATGCACCTTGCAGTGCATCCATCAGCTTGTTCGACACCTCTGGATTGGTAGAGGTCGCCGTTCTCCCCTCCTGCAGAGGGGACTACCGATCCAACTCCGGGACTGTATGGGTCTTTGAAACGGTATCCGGCTGAGGGACCGGTGACCTAGGACCCCCATGGCCGGTCTCCATAGGGTTTACGCCCCCCATGTCCTCGGCAGCCTTCGGTGCCGCATCGGTCATCCCCCGCACTTCTCTAGAGCCCGGAGAAACCCTTTGGGATGACACCTCAAGGTCGTTGGCCCTAGGAGGCGAGGAAGCTCGTGGAGGCGTCTCGCTCTCCATCTTGTCCGGCAAAAGATCCCCCGATGACGATGATCCTTGAGGAATGACACGGGCTGGACTGTGATATCAAGTTTGATATTATTCTCATAATCTACAAAGAGGATTAGATGTGTACAAGGCATCTAAAGGAACTCACGATTCGGCAAGGGGCTTGGCGCTGGAGCGGTGCTTGGGAATGGCTTCGGTGCCTGAATCCGAGTCATCAGAGAGGGATACTGAGGGAGTCCTGGATTAGGGGGTGTCCGGATGGCCGGACTAAGACCTTTGGCCAGACTACCGGACTATGAAGATACAAGATTGAAGACTCCGTCCCGTGTCCGGATGGGACTTTCCTTGGCATGGAAGGCAAGCTTGGCGATACGATATGAAGATCTCCTCCCATTGTAACCGACTCTGTGTAACCCTAGCCCTCTCTGATGTCTATATAAACCGAAGAGTTTTAGTCCGTAGGACGAACAACAATCATACCATAGGCTAGCTTCTAGGGTTTAGCCACTCGGATCTCGTGGTAGATCTACTCTTGTACTACCCATATCATCAATATTAATCAAGCAGGAGTAGGTTTTTACCTCCATCGAGAGGGCCCGAACCTGGGTAAAAACATCGTGTCCCTTGTCTCATGTTACCATCCGCCTAGACGCACAGTTCGGGACCCGCTACCCGAGATCCGCCGGTTTTGACATCGACATTGGTAATTTCATTGAGAGTTCCTCCGTGTCGTCACCTTTAGGCCCGATGGCTTCTTCGCTCGACAATCGCGATGCGGTCCGGGATGAGACTTTTCTCCCCAGACAGATCTTCATATTCGGCAGCTTCGCACTGCGGGCTGACTCGTTCGGCCATCTGGAGCAGATCGAAAGCTACGCCCCTGGCCACAAGGTCAAGTTTGGAAGCTTAAACTACACGCCCTATATCCGCGTGGACTTTATCTTCGACGGATTCAAGCCACGACCGGGCGCACCGCACTATCACGATGGGCATGATTTAGATCTGTCATCGGACAACACTCAGAGCGTCGCTCAGGTGTCCGCTCCGACTATTAGCTCAGAGCCCGCTGCGACAGTCGGGGACGGACGGTTGGACGCTGCCCCGGAAGATGCAACCTCTACGGCGATAGAGCCGGATACCAGCCTAGTCCCTCGCAAGGCCCGTTACTCCAAGGTGCCGGACTCCGATCCGGACTCCGTAAATCCTGCACCTCTTTCGATTAAGCCCAACTGGGCTCCGGTCATGGAGTTCACCGCCGTGGATGTCTTTCAGCACTTGCCTTTCGACAATATCCTGAATTCGTTAAAGTCTCTCTCTTTGTCAAGAGAGCCCTGGCCGGATTACGGCCAACACGGTTGGGATGCGGACGACGAAGAAATTCGTAGCCCACCCACCACCCACTTCGTAGCCACTGTCGACGATTTAACCGACATGCTCGACTTTGACTCCGAAGACATCAACGGCATGGACACCGATGAAGGAGACAATCAAGAACCAGCACCTATAGGGAACTGGAAAGCCACCTCGTCATATGACATATACATGGTGGACACCCCTAAAGCAGGGGATGGCGAGGAGAAAACGGAGGATGACCCCTCCAAGAAGAAAGCCAAGCGCCGACGTCAGCGGTGCCGCTCTAAGTCCCGCCAAAGCAAAAACGGCGATTCCGGCACCGAAGATAACAACACGCGGACAGTGCCGAAGACAACCCCCTCCAGCAGGATTCAGTGCAGGAGGACAAAGGAGCCATCCCTCATGAGAGAGCGGCTGACAAAGAGGATGAGGACGAAAATTACATGCCTCCCTCCGAAGACGAGGCAAGCCTCGACGACGACGAATTCGTCGTGCCAAAGGATCCCGTCGAACAAGAGTGTTTCAAACGCAGGCTCGCAGCCACGGCAAGCAGCCTCAAGAAGAAACAGCAGCAACTTAGAGCTGACCAAGACTTGCTAGCCGATGGACCGAAGTCCTGGCGGCCGAAGAGTATAAACTAGAACGCCCATCCAAGAGCTACCCAAAGCGCAGGCTGCTACCCCAACTTGAGGAGGAAGCAACTAAACCTACATCACCAGCGTACGATACGCCCGATCGGCCACCTCGTGGCCGTGATAGAGAGGCCTTTAGGCCCTCAACCCAAGCCGCACCCCGACACCGCTCAAAACATACCAGAGTACGGGGAGACGCAACAGACCTGCGAGACATCTTGGAGAAGAAGGCAAGGCAAACAAGATCGATCTACGGATTACATGGGCGCACCGCTTCACGTGACACTAGCCGTCACGCCAGACACAATAAGTATGGTCCGGCCGAATACAACAGACCAAGCTCGTCCGAGCTGCGTCGTGATATAGCCCAGTACAGGGGTGCCGCACACCCACTATGCTTCACAGACGAAGTAATGGATCACCAAATCCCCGAGGGCTTCAAACCCGTAAACATTGAATCATACGATGGCACAACAGATCCCGCAGTATGGATCGAGGATTATCTCCTTCATATCCACATGGCTCGTGGTGATGATCTACATGCCATCAAATACCTCCCGCTCAAGCTCAAAGGACCAGCTCGACATTGGCTTAACAGCCTGCCAGCAGAGTCAATTAGTTATTGGGAGGACCTGGAATCCGCATTCCTTGACAACTTCCAGGGCACGTATGTGTGCGACCACCAGACGCCGATGACCTAAGCCACATAATCCAGCAGCCAGAGGAATCGGCCAGACAATTCTGGACACGGTTCCTAACCAAGAAAAACCAAATAGTCGATTATCCGGATGCTGAGGCCCTTGCAGCCTTCAGACACAACATCCGAGACGAATGGCTTGCCCGGCACCTAGGACAGGAAAAGTCGAAGTCTATGGCAGCCCTCACGACACTCATGACCCGCTTCTGTGCGGGAGAAGACAGCTGGCTGGCTCGTAGCAATAACATAACCAAGAGCCCCTACAATTCGGATACCAAGGATAACAACGGCATGTCACGTCGCAACAAGCATAAGCGCCGCATTAACGGTGACAATACTGAAGATACGGCAGTCAATGCCGGATTCAGAGGCTCTATACTGGGTCAACGGAAGAAGCCATTCAAAATAAATCCCTCAAGGCCCATCCAGCTTAGAGCGGATACTCAATCGCTCGTGCCAGATACACGGCACCCCCGAACAGCCAGCCAATCACACCAACAGGGATTGTTGGGTGTTCAAGCAGGCAGGCAAGTTAAGTGCCGAGACCAGAGACAAGGGGCTACATAGCGATGACGAGGAAGGGGCCCGGTCGCCGAACAGCAAAGGACTGAAGGGATTTCCCCTGCAAGTTCGGACGGTGAATATGATATACGCAACCCACATCCCCAAAAGGGAGCGGAAGCGTGCTCTCAAGGACGTCTATGCACTGGAGCCAGTCACCCCAAAGTTCAACCCATGGTCCTCCTGCCCGATCACCTTCAATCGAAGGGACCATCCCAACAGCATCTGTCACGGCAGATTCACCGCACTAGTCCTAGACCCAATTATCGACGGATTTCACCTTACTAGAGTCCTAATGGACGACGGCAGTAGCCTGAACCTGCTTTATTAGGACACAGTGCGAAAAATGGGCATCGATCCTTCAAGGATAAAACCCACAAAGACAACCTTCAAAGGTGTCATAGCAAGGGTAGAAGCCAGCTGTACAGGCTCGGTCACACTCGAGGTGGTCTTTGGATCCCCGGATAACTTCCGGAGCGAGGAATTAATCTTCGACATAGTCCCATTCTGCAGCGGCTATCACGCCCTGCTCGGACGAACCGCATTCGCAAAATTCAATGCGGTGCCGCACTATGCATATCTCAAGCTCAAGATGCCAGGACCTCACGAAGTCATCACGGTAAACGGAAACACCGAACGCTCTCTCCAAACAGAGGAGCACACGGCGGACCTGGCGGCGGAAGTACAGAGTAGCCTCTCAAGGCAGTTCTCCAATCCAGGCGTCAAATGTCTGGACAACGTCAAGCGAGCCCGAAGTAACCTACAACAAATCCGGCTGGCACGTTCCAAGCAAGCATAGCAGTGCGGCCCCAACCCCAGCCCCCGCCAAACGGCGATACTGGTACCACGCGTACATAATTACGCCTTAGAGATACCATGGGCATAAGGGGAGGGGCACAACAACGGCACACCCAGAATGCGGTTCAACCGCACTAAGGGGCTCCCTATTTTGCTGTTTTCCTTTTCACACACTTTCAGGACCCAACTATTCGGAAGGCCTGTCCGGCAATACACTCGCCGAACCCATGATGCAACAGCCAGGGAGGAAGCAAGCCGTGTCAAAAGTCTAGGTGGTCTCTATAACGAGTTTAATACCTGTTTTACTTACAATCCCGCAGCTTGCCCCTGGAGGGGACTATGTCCAATACTCCCATCTCTTGCTTACCGCACTACTTGTATCGTTCTGCTTTCGCAGCAGCCCTTTTTTAATAAACAATATATTGCTCTTACCTATTATTATTTTTACATACAAATATGTTCAGTCATGACATTCTGCAACCGTACACTTTGGTACGGATAATACACCAGGGGCTTACAACACCACATAACATGGTGTGAGAAGATGGAACACTCTAACGAGTGCGGCACCCCGAACTTATAGCACTATATGCATCGGCTCCGAATCATGTCTTTGGTCAATAGTTGGGTTTGCCCGGCTCCCATGTTTTGGTACCTTACGTTCCGCATTGTTGGCTAAGGTAGCGCTGGGAGAACTACTGCGATTGTTCCCCAGTTGAGCTAGGTTAACACCTCAGTAGAGAAAGCTAAAACTGACTGTCATGATAGTGCGAGAGACCGATCGCTGTTCGCGAGGTTTCTTCAAGTCCTTAAAGACTTATGCCGCTTCGAGCGAGGAACCGGACTTATCCGGCCTAGGCGTGGATAGCGCCCCGAACTCGGTCTTCCGAATACTAGGGGCTTCGCCGAAATTTAAAATTATAGAATTCTATGGCTAAGTGAGAGCGATAAAGCATTATAAGTCCGACGGCCTGGTTCATTGTGCTGAACGCCTCCCTAGATGGACCCAAGAATGGGAACAAGAGCGCTCAGGTTTATCCCGAACACCCCAGCACTCGTGGCATGGGGGTCAAAGCCGACGACTTGCATCTCTGAGATTTGATAAACGGCCGCACAGAAGGTAATATTTTAAATTAACAAGGTGTTGCTTAACGCATATGAACAAAGCTTCAGCGAACATGATAACAAATGCGAGTCTACTCAAAAATTACATCTTTGGAGCACTCATCCGCTATATGGCGGGCACCCTTCCGAACGCCATTATAATACATCTCGGGCGTACGATACTCCTTGCCCGGCGGTGGCGCGTCCGTCAACAGCTTCTCCGCGTCTAGCTTGCCCCAGTGCACCTTAGCACGGGCAAGGGCCCGATGGGCACCTTCAATACAAACGGAGCGCTTGACGACCTCGATCCACGGACACGCGTCCACCAGCCGCCGCACCAGACTGAAGTAGCTCCAAGGCATGACTTTTCTCCAGGCCACAGCCGAGCTATGAGGCCCTTCATGGCCTGTTCGGCCACCTTGTGGAGCTCGACCAGCTGCTTCAGCTGGTCGCTCAGGGGCACCGGATGTTCCGCCTCAGCATACAGAGACCAGAACACTTTTTCGGTCGAGCTCCCCTCTTCGGCTCGGTAGTATGCGGAGGCATCAGACACACTACGGGGCAGATCGGCGAACGCTCCTGGAGAGCTCCGGAATTGGGTAAGTAGCAGATAATTAACTTTTATATTTTTGCTTTGCATAAAGAATGCCTTACCCGCCGCTATCTTCTTCATCGCCTCGATCTCCTGAAGGGCCTTCTGGGCTTCGGCCTTAGCGGTCTTGGCACTCTCAAGAGCCAAGGCAAGCTCGGACTCTTGAGTCTCCAAGTCATGCTCCAAACTCTCGTGTTTTTCAACGAGAGCCTGGAGCTCTTGCCGCACCTCCGCCACCCGCGCCTCCTGCTTCTCTCGCTCAGTGCGCTCCAAGGCCACACTCTTTTCGGCCTTGGAGACCGCCTCCTTCAGGGTTGCCACCTCGGTCGTGGCCCCTGCAACATTTACGTTGGTCCTGTTATTATTTTGCAACCAAGTATTTCTATATACATTTATAGGAGGTACTATGTACCCTCTTTATCCTCGAGCTGCTTCTTGGCACGGCCGAGCTCGCTCTCGGACCGCTCGAGGTTTTCCTTAAATACATTGACCTCCGCAGGCAGTGCGGCAGAGGTCAGCCGCGCAGCCTGCATTCCCACATTGACATATTTCTATTAGACTCCTGCGTATATCTTTTTAGATCCTCAGCTCGGCTTTTCTTTCCGAACACCGAACTGAGCATCAGGGGCTACTGTCTATGCGGTAATATTTTTTATATATGTTTTTGAACACATACCTCAAAGCCCGTTAACAGGCTTGTGCTGGCTTCCGTCAGCCCACTCTTGGTGGACTGAACCTTCTGAATCACCGCACTCATAATAGTGCGGTGTTCTTCGTCGATGGAGGCGCTGTTAAGCGCCTCCAGCAAATTGTCCGGCGCCTCCGGGTGGACGGAAGTCGCCGGCGTCGCAGGCTTGCCCTTCCTATGAAGGCGCTGCCTGTCGGACTCTGGAACCGCTGATGGTTCTGGAGCAGTGTCCGGCCCGGGGCCGGACTTAGATCCCTCCGGGGCTTTACCCCCTTTGGGCCTGGAGTCCAGAAGGTCGCCTTGTGGCGCCTCCAGGACCACCTCCTCCTAGTTTTGTCCCCTACGGAACTCCACCTCAACATCGTCTGTAGGGAGAGGGGAGGAGGCCGTCGGAAGTGAAGTGCTATTCACGTCCGACGAATTCAGAGATCCGCTCGATGAATCGCCAAGCTGAGCTCTGGGTGGACTGCATGATTAGCTTCGGCGTTAAAAGCTATCGAATAATAAAGGAGTGCAATAAGTCATTCGGGTAGCCGGACACTTATGATTTTGCCAGGGGCTTGACCCTGGATGGCCAGTCCCCCCTGCCGTCTTTGGCGTCGGGAGCGTAGTCCGGCAGAAGGGTCTTTGTCGGTGTCAAAACCGGCGGATCTCTGGTAGAGGGGCCCGAACTGTGCGTCTAGGCGGATGGTAACAGGAGATAAGTGACACGATGTTTTACCGAGGTTCGGGCCCTCTTGATGGAGGTAAAACCCTACGTCCTGCTTGATTAATATTGATGATGTGTGTTACAAGAGTAGATCTACCACGAGATCGAGGAGGCTAAACCCTAGAAGCTAGCCTATGGTATGATTGTTGTTCGTCCTACGGACTAAAGCCATCCGGTTTATATAGACACCGGAGAGGGCTAGGGTTACACAGAGTCAGTTACAATGGTAGGAGATCTACATATTCGTATCACCAAGCTTGCCTTCCACGCCAAAGAAAGTCCCATCCGGACACGGGACGAAGTCTTCAATCTTGTATCTTCGTAGTCTTGGAGTCTGGCCGATGATGGTATTTCGGCTATCCGGACACCCCCTAGTCTAGGACTCCCTCAGTAGCCCCCGAACCAGGCTTCAATGACGACGAGTCTGGCGCGTATGTTGTCTTCGGCGTTTGCAAGGCGGGTTCTCCTTCACGCTCTAGGTGTTTGCCGGATAGTGTCCGGTTGCTTCATAAATGTTGCGCTCCTTGGCTTCCACGTCCAATAATGGCCTTCTTCCACGTGTTGTACGAATGCGAAAAGCCAGGGTATTCTTACGTTTTACCCCCTAGCTGCGCGAAAAAGCTGCCTATAATAGAGGCGAGGATTCTGATCCAAATCACACCATCCTCCTTCCGCAAGTACTCATCGAGGCGCATCTGATAAAAAATCCATTCCAACATGGACAGTCGATGCGGCTCCTCTTCTCGCGCTCCCAGTCCTCAGCCAGGAGATTGGAGGAGATGCTCAGTCCCGCATAGCGAGTTAGTGACACTCCAAGCAGAGGGATACCTTCCCCCGGCCTTTATGGTTCCGGTTCGAGCCAGACTGGCCACCTACAAGGGTGGGAAGCAGGCGAACAGCGTCCCCAATCCCTCCAAAGGAGAGCGGGTATGCTTCGTCCCCTACTTAATAAGGGGACTCGGATTTCCTATACATCTGTTTCTCCGGGGGCTCCTGGAGTTCTATGGACTCCAACTTCACCACCTCACGCCTGCCTCCATTTTGCACATCGCGGGCTTTGTAGCTCTTTGCGAGCTGTTCTTGGGCATCGAGCCCCATTTTGCGCTGTGGAAGAGGCTGTTTTGCCTCGTACCCCGTTCTCACGGGGGGTCGATATATCAAGTGGGCGGAGCCGAAATATGGCGCATCGCCGGGACCGGATATCTATCCGGAACCCCGAAGAAGGCGTCCGAAGACTAGCCTTCGGGGTGGTTCTATATGGAAGACGCCCCGCTGCCGGATCCAGTTCGGATCGGCCTCTCGGAGTTTAGCAATGCTCCTCTGAAGAAACGCTTGAGTTGGCGCCCGCGGAGCCCTCAACGGGAAGATGATAGGAGCGTCCACTATCTGATGGGCCGGATACGGCTACTAGCCCATTCCGGATTAACCATGATTGGAGTCATGGCCACATGCATTATGCGAGGGGTGCAGCCGCTCCAATATAGGGGCCACCCTATGTGGGATTTTAACGGGGAGAATGACGCCACCCGTCATGGCCGCACGGGGCCGGGATCGACCGCCGATTTGGTGAAGATCCTGTCCGGCTTGTACAAGGGGGAGAAGGAGGACTTCCTCCGCACGAATCCATTGAATGGATTCTCCATGAATAACCCTCGGAGCTGGGTAAGCGGACGCTTATATATCTGATCCGTGCTTTCAAAGGTAAGTGTCTTACTTTATGTTTTCGACGCAGGAAATACGCCGGGATGTGGCGGGCATAGAAAGCCCAACTCCACAACCCGAGGATCCGGGAAGATCCCTTGATCCGGCCTCCGAAGAGGATCTGGACATAAAGGTGGATTTGAGTGACGGGGTGTTCCACCAGCTCAGCATAGACAATGCTTTAGTCGCCATTACGGCTGACTACCCCGGTTTATGTCCGGCTTCCCAGGTGAGTACGACCGAAGTCCTGACACCGTTACTTTTTTAATGCTTATTTCTGACCACCGTGTACCAATGGTGCTTGGCAGGAGGTGCCTTTACAGCGGGAAGCCGAGCCTGCGCCGACTGATCAAACGAGGTCAGTGCGGCCTAGCAGGCGGAAGAGGAGTGCGGCGCGAATTGAAACGTCGCCGCAAAGGTATGGTGCACCATTGTCTTTTAAGGGAGAGACTCCTAGGAGGCATATTAATGCTCATGATTCTTCCAGGAGAAAGAGTGCTCGCCGGACTGAGTCCGGAGAGGGTGCCCACCAAGCCTCCGCCAGCCAGGCTCCAACGCCTGGTCCGGAGGGGGAGGCGAGCGCAAGGCGCGAGCCGGATGCTCCTCCAACGGAGGATGCCGACAGGTTGTCCGCCACCAGGTCTGAGGTGGAGAGCGCCATGAATCACAGGCGCCGTCGGACAGTTCTTCGTGACGCGTGTTTCTCCCCTGAGGCGTTAAATGCCTTTAATGCGGGAGACGCGCACCTCCGTGCTGCTCAAGATGGTTTAACCAGAGCCACGGAGCAGTATGTAAAGGACATACGGGTAAGGAATTTTAATAGTTATATATGCCAGTAGCCCCCGAGACTTAAAATAGTTAAACTAACTGATTTAAGGATCATTTGTTATGCAGGATCTTACCGAGAAGAATACCCACCTGTGTCAGGAGCTTCAAGAATGCAAGGCCCAACTTGAGGCCGCACTAGCCGCTGCCGGGGGAGCCACGGATACCCCCTCTGGTAATTCATATTTTGAAAAAAGAAGTAGTTTATGAAGTGCGGCGTGTGTGTATAGTCTGACAATAATATTGTAGAGGGTGCCGGACTAGATCCGGACAAGCAACAGCTGCTGCGACAGTTGAAGGCCGGCGAGAGGGTGCTTATGAGGGTGCAGCAGGAGAGGAACAAACTCCAAGATGCCAACACCCAGCTGGGCGAAGAACTAAAAGATGTTCGGGTCCAGCTATCTAACTCCGTAAAGGAGAATCGGCGGCTACGTCGCGGCATTTATAGTAAGTGCTTGAGCAAACTCTTTTGAAAAGAAGAGTTCGGCGAGGAAGTCGATAGACAGAAATGTTTCTGTAGGTGTGCTCACGGGTCGTCCAGCGGAGGAGATGCCTGGTCCCATGGGAGACCCTCTTCCCGAGCTGCTACAACTGCACGAACGTGTTCGGCAGGCGATGAGCGGCGTCGTTCAGGCCTTATGGCCTTCCGTCTCCCTACCTCAGGGCCTTGGAGGGCTTGCTGAGAAGCTTCAGGGAGTACGGCGACGTCTCCGTCTGTGGAAGATGTCGGCCTGCCGTCAAGGCGCCAGGGAGGCCTGGGCCATGGTGAAGACGCAGTACCCGAAGGCTGACCCAAACCACATGGCCGAGGTCGGACCTGTGGGGCCCGATGGGAAGGAGATCCCTATGAGCTTGATGTACGGTCAAGTAGAGTTGGCCGCGAAATATTCCCAACAGGACTGTAAATTAGACAACCTGTTAGATGGGATTGAATAGGAGTACAATCAGTCTGTTTGACGATGTAATTTTAAAATGGCATGTAAAATGCCTTCTAGTCGGATTGTAGATCGTTTGCCTTTGCGGACCTTTTCGCTTCAACCTCGGGACCCAACAGTATGGAGTGTGTCCGAATACCCTTACGGTTATAAAAGAACCGGGGCATGCATGGAGACAAGGCATAGGGGTCATAATTGCTTTATCAGACAAGTGCCCAACTAGCTATGTTATATTACATGGTTAGTAAGAAACATCTTCCAGGGAGAATAGTTCCGTTAAGGGTTCCTTTCCCTGGGAGGCATGCCCTAAAGTGCATGTCCGGACTGCGAAAATAGCAGAAAAAGCATCTGGGGGCAGATAAATAAGTAAGTAATAAATCATCTCTCAGGTCACCGACCGAATATTCCCTTAAGACCGCTAGCCTTCGGCTTCACCCAGTCTGAGGTACACATCCGACTGACCCAACAGTAACAATCGCAGAGGTGCTCCCTTTACCTCCTAGCCGAACAATCGGGAACGTAGGGGTAAGCACAGGAGCCAGGCAACTCGGCTTGGCCAAAACTTAAGTCATATCGATGCATATAATGGTGATCAAAAGGTACATGCGGAAGTGTGATACATGTGGTGGGCATGAAGCCCATATAAATAAGATTCTATTAAAGAAGCCCCCAGGTATAACAAGTGCGAGTAGCACATCGAGTGAGTGCGAACAAAGCGCAGATTAGCCCTCAAGAGGTTTGTACTGAAAGAGGGAGGAAAAAGGAGGGAAAACAAAGACAGCGAAAAAACATGAAAGGTGGATGGAGGAAGGAGACAAACCCTGAGTCTGGCGCTAGGCGTAAAATCTTCGGAGACGGGCTGCGTTCCATGGGTTTGGCTCGAGTCGGTTGTTAGATGCGTTGCGTAGATGGTATGCACCGCCGGTAAGGACTTGGTCGATGATGAAGGGACCTTCCCATTTGGGCTTAAGTTTGTCCTTTTTCTTGTCCAGCAGGCGTAGAACTAGCTCGCCAACATTGTAAGTTTTGGCCCATACTTCTCTGCTTTGATATCTTCGAGCCTGCTGTTGATAGAATGCGGAACGGGATTTTGCCATGTCGCGCTCCTCCTCTAAAGCGTCCAAACTGTCCTGCCGATCCAACTCGGCTTCTCTTTCCTCGTACATGCGCACGCGAGGTGAGTCATGAATTATATCGCAGGGCAAAACTGCCTCAGCACCGTATACCATAAAAAATGGTGTGAATCCGGTTGTGCTGTTTGGCATACGGAGTACGGAGTCGAGCTCCTCTACCCAGTGCGTGTTAGATTCCATGAGGGACCGCACTAATCTGGGTTTGGTGCCGCTCATGATTAGACCATTTTCTCGTTCCACTTGACCATTAGTTTGAGGGTGGTAGACTGAAGCGTAGTCAAGCTTGATGCCCATGTTTTTGCACCAGAGTTTAACCTCGTCGGCCGTGAAATTTGTGCCGTTATCAGTGTTGATGCTGTGGGGGACGCCAAAATGGTGTACTACCCCGAATTATGCCGTTTTAACCGGCTTGGCCTCTATCCATTTGGTGAATTTGTCCACCATGACCAATAAGTATTTGTGCTTGTGGGTTCCACCATGACCAATAAGTATCTGCTAGTTTTTCCCCTGTTGTCTATGGCCCACGAGATGAAGATATCGTTGCTGCTCACAATTTTGATTGTGGTGTGATTGAAAGCCTGAAGATTGCAGTGACAAATGTTCGGTCTTCATTTGCTCAATTGAGACATTCACAGGAAGAAAAATGCGGTCGGTATAAGAAGGATGCTGGGCATATTGTGGACGAAATGATCCGTCAGGACACTAGCGTTGGCGTTGACAATGTATGTTCTAGGTTTTTTGTGCCTTTGAACCTCTTTTTTTGTGTATTATGTTGACTGCTCCTCACTATTTTTTTGTTATAGGCTGGAGTGGAATCTTCTAGTGTCGATGGAACTAGAGACGATGGAGTTGGTCAGGTATAAATACTCCTGCCATGTATGTTCTGCCATGCGTCCCTTTTTCTTTGAACTTGCATTTGTTTGCTTCCCATTTTTTTGTTTTTTTTGTACTTCTCTGTTGTGAAGTGTGTACTGCTTGTGCATAGTTGAAGTTTTTTCTATTTTGGTCGGTACCATCTTATTTCTCGTTTTTGGTTTGTTCTATGCCCGTAGACTGGTGTTGCTGCTCGTGATGTGCACAAAGAGACCTACGATGGCTCTGGATGCATCGTACCCTCTGGATGTTGTAGCTGATAAGGTATAGTTGTATTACTTGTTCTGTTAGTGGGTTGTAATCTAATTTTTTGTTGTCTGTTATAAACTTGATGTACGCTGTTATGTTCATCCATATGCATTTTCAATTACGTATGTTAGCTGCAATAGTTTTACATGTGTGATCTTCACTGTTTGACAGAAGTGAACAACAGTTCTTTTGGCATGCGCGATCCATACTGATTTACATACGTGAGCTTCAGTATTTAACATAACTGAACTGCAGCGTTTGTCAAAGCGAACTGCAGTTCTTTTTTTATGTATATGTGGCTTGCAGTTGTAGTTGTGTTTGACACACGTGTGTTGGTGTTGTTTTGCATATGTGGACTGTAGTTGTTATGTGTATGTTGTCAGCAGTCTTTTGACATAAGTGTGCTGTGTGTTGTCGTGTTAGTTATCCCCACGCTCATTTTTGTGTTACTGTGTGTTTTTTAAACTTTTCACAGGTTGGAGAACAAAACATGGAAGTCCACGTTGATCTGAATTAGGGAAGTTGTGCTCTTAATGGCCGTGGCAGTGTTGATACTTCTATATCGGTTGCCATTGAGTGTGCAGATCCTTCTGTAGCTCAAGGATCCCATGATGCTGTTCCCACCAGTCGACATGAAGATTCTGATGTTGGCATTGAAAAGCCACAAGAGAATGTTGCCCCTGCTGCTAGTGTTGTTGCTTCCCCTGTCTGTCTGGTGTCCAATGATGTTCCGGAAGTATCGAGAGTGGAGCCTCATGTAGTTGAAGTATCTAAGGACGCTGCTGTTCACCAGACTATTGTAAATCGAGAGAATGCTGATGTTGCTGCAGAAGGAAAGTCTAGTGAGGTTGTGGTGGATACATCGCAACCTATGCAAGAAAATATTTTGCTCAGCTCTGAAGAACAGTAGCCTGAAGACTCTGACACTGAAGGCAAGAGTTTTTTTAACAGTGCAGTTTGATGTTTTTCTCATTCATGTTGTTCAATTACTATGGTATCTGTATTAGATGTTTAATGATAAGTGAAACTTTGATCTTTTGTCTATGATTTTCAAAATAGCTAGCAGAATTCCCTTATCTTAAGATTCAAACTTCATTGTTTGGATAAGTGAACTTCATCTTTTTTATTACAGATGACGAACTTCCTGTTGTGACACCGTCGAGCATTGATCCAGCTCTTCTGAAAAGATACAATGTGTTGTACGCTGCTGTTACGAGGGCTCGAAAGGACAAGAAGAAGAAGTATGGTTTTTTAGAAATTGTTTTGTTCATATGTATTATCTATTTTTTGTATTTACCCCCTTTTCTTTGTTGTTATTTTTCTAGTATCTTATGTTTCAGTTTTTCATGAAAAATTCAGGGACATGATTGCTTTTAAAACTGAGATGGGTGATATTAGCATTGGCGAAGTTGGTCAATCCTTTTGGGATAAAGGGATGCTCACTACAAGGCTTGTAGATCTTGGGGTTTCTTTGCTGGTACATAAGTTTAAGGGATCTCCGACAATGGTTGTCCCGTACCATATTTGTATAAGAATGCATAAATTTTTGTTTTATTTTTTGATTTTCTTTTCTGATTTCATGCGACGACCTGTTTTGCTTATTTGATTTTTGGTTTTGTTTCGGTAGACAAATATTTGGAATGGTGGTACTGTAGGCAGGAGTGTTAAAATGATGTTCTCCTCAAAAGCCGAGGAGCGTGTTGATAAAAAGGATATGGTGAGAGAAGTTTTTATGTGTTGAAAACTATATTTTGTCTGTTTTGTTTTTATAGCGTTCTATTTTTTCTTCTTATAATAATTTTATTTATTTATTCATGCTTCCAACAGGTCCTTTTTGCAACTTTTGATCCGCCAGATACGAGGGATGGTGTTGGTCATTATTGTGTAGTTGCGTTAAATGTGAAAGAAAGGCAGTTTGAATTTCTTGACTCGCTCAACAAACCTGGCAGCCCTGATGCGGTCATGGTTTTTAGGAGGATGTTTGAAAATATCAAGCGTGCATGGAAAGAAGGGAGCTTGAGTTCTGATGACCCACTAAATCCTCCCACACTTGATGGATTTGTGTTGAAACATGTCATTGTCCCATTGCAGCCAAATGGGTGCGTTCTTTATAACCCTTCTGTGTCATACTATTCAAGTTTTTTTTTCACTTCATTTTTGTGAAACTGATCTTTTTTATTCTTTTTACTGCAGGCATGATTGTGGATTCTATATGTTTCAATTCTTGCAGACATGGGATGGTGTTTGAGTTGCTAATTTTGGGGTGGAGCACATTGGCTACATCAGAAAGGCCATGCTCTATAGCTGGCTAACATCGAGGAAGTGTTGCCTTGATTTAACATCACTTCTAATTTTTGCAGATAAAGGATGTTTTATTGAACTTCTTTATCGTCGCTTTATTTTATTTTTGTCTACTGCTTGGTTCCGCTTCTTTATGGGCAAGTGAGCTGCATTCTTCTTTATATGTGGGCTGCATTGCTGTATACAAGTGTGGGCTGCATTGCTGTAGAGAAGTGTGCTGCATTGTTATTTATATGTGGGCTGCATTGATGTATACAAGTGTGGGCTGCATTGATGTAGAGAAGTGGACTGCATTGTTGTAGAGAAGTGTGCTGCATTGCTATAGCGAAGTGGGCTGCATTGTTGTATACAAGTGTGGGTTGCATTGCTGTATACAAGTGTGGGCTGCATTGCTGTAGAGAAGTGGGCTGCATTGTTGTAGAGAAGTGGGCTGCATTGATGTATACAAGTGTGGGCTGCATTCTATTTTTCTGTATACATGTTTTTTGGTTTTTGTGTTTTGTGCTGAGTGCTTCCATGTTTTTTCTGCACGTTTTTAGGTTTTGATGGGGGGCTTCATGAAGGCTTTTGTCTCCTTCAATAGCGAATCCGACGAAGGTGTACTCGTCATTCATCAGGAATTTTTCTAGTTCCATTGGCCTGCAATATATTTGTATAGAGTGAATATAGTTTATTTCTTTAGAACTACCAATGTTTTTTTGTGTTTTTCTGAAACTTGACTGCAATATGAATATCTGAATCTGTTGCATTGAGCAGTTGCTAATACTTTGTTCAACATAACTAGTAAATCTGATAATAGATTGCATAAACAATGCATGTTTTGTGTATGCTTGTATTCTTGAACATAATTTCATACATGTTTTGTATGGTAATGTTGCAGTGAAGAAAATATAATTCAACTACGTGTATTGCTAGATAATATGATTCAAGAATTGAACACATGAGTGACATACATGGAGCCAGATCAAAACTATCAATAAATTCACATGCCATGCTTTTTCAAGAATGAGAACCAAAGTTTAAATATTATGGCAATTGCAGTGAAGAAAATTTAAATCAATATCGACAAGCAATAGTTATTCATACATGTCTTTAGCTACAGATATGTGGTAGACAAGGCATTCTTTTTCTATGCATAGCTGTAGCACCACTGCCCGTTGTGGCTTCTCGTAGTGTGTGTACTCGACATCAATGCCGACTAGTTTGACGGGCATTCTACCGAGCTTCCTCTTGAATGTGGACATCATCTTGTCCACGTCTTTGCCCTTGCTTGTGCAAAGGACGTGGAGCTTATGATTGCCATGGAGGTGGACGCCGTGGAGCTCCCTGGTGTACTTGCGACGCTACTTGTACAGAGGTGCATCTGCCATGATTCTCCTCTGCTCTCTGGTGTTTGTTCTAGAGAGAGAGGTTAGTGAAAGGAAGAGCGGAGAAGAAGATGCAATAGGGTTTTTTTGGGGGACGAAGCAGTTGTGTTTTCTCCTTTGCTCTCCTCTGCTCTCCTTGACAGGACGTGGGAGAGGTGGAGCGGGGCGGTAGCATGGTGGGGCTCTGTTTTAAGTTACGTGGCAACTGCCAACAGGTTCTGCTATGAGGAGGCTCTGTTAGTGCGTTGGAAATCCAGAATGTCCTCGCCTCTTTTTTCGTGATTAGATCAATGTATTGACACAACTGTCAAAAAATGTGATGATTGTGTTTTTGGTCAATTGTCCAAGTCAGTGCACTTCTTTTCTATCAGTAATGAACTGCTCAGGTCCATGTAGTGTACTGCAGTAGGATTCACACATATGTACTTTTTTTTCTTCTCTTGATGGTGTTCTCTCTTTTCTTCTCTTGATGTTTGTGGTAATACATCGTTTGTGTGGATGGAGGGTAGTGTGGGTAGGGGTGTCGGAGTGCTTTGGTTAAGTAACATGGCTGCATTCTTATTTCAGCCATACTGCATTGCAGAGTGAAGATAACTGCGATTCAGAAAAAAAATACTCCGTGCTTCCACGTGGAGAACTGCATTGTTGTACGTCGCGGATTGCATTTGTACGTTGAAATCGGGCTTCCCGCGTTTTATTTATTAATAGTTTCTTACACTGCGGATGCACATTTTTTTGTTTATTGTTATTCATTTAAAAAATGTTTCTCATTCTCTTTTTGATGTTTTATTTTTGAACTTATTGTTTTTTCTTAGTGGGCCTTGTTAGCCCTGTGTTCGGGTAGTGAAGATGCAATTGGGCCCAAGTCGGCCTGTGAGCACGGCTGGTTCCCGGTGCGCTGTGTGCGGTCTAATGTTTTGTCCCACCTCGCCCGCGGAAGGCGCGCCCGACAGGTTTATAAGCGCTGGCGAGGCCTCTGTGTCGAACTCCTCTTGTTACTTATTTGGGCGCTTAAACACGGTGCTCGCAGTTGTATGCTCTCAGACCTGTGGGCCCATCTGTGGCCGGCCCCATGCATTGTGACTCAGAACGACTCGCCTTCTGTGGGTGCAGACCTATTACGAGACTGGCTGGGGCCGGTAGCACCTGGGTAGTCAATTTTCTTTTTCTTTTTATTTTTCTACCTGATGTGTTTTTTTCAATGTTGGGGCCTGCACTGCATTGATCAGGGTTCTGTACTGCATGTGCACGAATTCCGTACTGCATGTACAGTTCTCATTTTTTGTTCCCGTGTTTTTGCTATTATAGTGTTTTTTTTCCCAATGTATTGGAGTGCACTGCTTAGTAAATCATACATGTACTTCATTCATTACGGTTCTGTGCTGCACGTTCGTGTACTTCCGCACTGTATTGAATTATTTACGTGTTTTCGTTTTTCTTTTTGTGTTTTTGCTCTTATGTATTCTTTTTTTCAAATTTAGGTTCGTGCACTGCTTTGTTGGGTATGTTAAGACTTCATTCGACAGATTATGTACTGCATTCTTACACAACTTGCACTGCATGCGTCCTGTTTCCATTCTGTACGACAATTTCATCACCAGTAAACTAAGTTGAACAGAAAGAAAACTAACATAATTATAGTTCATCATTACAAGCGATTGTGCATGGCAAGCAAACTAGGTTCAGCACACAAGCAAACTAACGATAGATAAGCAAACAACGTCAAGCAAATTTGATGATAATTCTAAAAGAACGCTGGCATTATTGGCTCCTGGCCGGCACCATCTTCTTCTTCACTAGTTAGGCTCTTCCCATCCCCAGCTGCTCCTGACGGGCTTCTTGGGGGGCTCCTCCTTCTCCAGCTTTGCACGGCGAAGGTCGTCCTGGGTGAGGGTGATGTGGTTCCATATCTCGTACGCTGCGTAGGCGTCCTTTGTCGCGTACTCGATGTTCCTCATTGACAGAGGCAGGGTGTCCCAGCGCTGGTGCTCGTCGTTGGTGATCTTCTTCTTCATGTTGTTGTAGTAGTCGTCTATGAGCAAGCCGGAGACGTTTCCGAGGGAGTCCAACGGCTTGGTTGCCTCGGGCACCCTCCACTTCTTCTAGATATCGACGAAGTGGGTGACCTCCATTTTGACGCGCTCCAGCCTGGTTTTGTCGCCATCGATGGAGAAGGCTGCAAAGGTGTACCTGGGGTCGGCGAGGAAGTTGTCGAAGACAGTGTACCTTTCAGAGGCGCTCATTTGGAAGAGCAGCACCGGGTGATTCTTGCCAATGGAGAGCTGGCAGAGGACGGGTTTCTACGTCGCTTCATGGTCGTTGTCATACTCGAGATCAATGCCGACAATCTTGTGGCGCTGGATGCTGAGGTGGCGCTCGTACTGCGCGAGGGTGATCGCCATCTGCTTGTCGTTGGTGTGGATGACGTGCTACTTGGTATTGTCGTGCGCCTCCACGGCATTGTCGCCCTTGTACTCGTCGGTGAACGTCATCGCCGGCAGCAGGGCTTGGTGCTTTTTGCGTTGATATGGGGCGATTTGGTGGGAGCGCAATGGATACTTGTGTTGTTGTGGATGAGAAGGCCTTTGGCAGGGGTCTGAATTGAAGGGGAGGGCGCGGGGTGGGATGGCCTCGTCGGATGAACTGCGCGATCACGCTGATGATGCGGTTGTGCAGATCGTGGGTTGGTTTTGCATCTGTGATAGTGGGCTTGTGGCGATGGAACTGCTCCAATTGGGTGGTTGTATGTGAACGTGGGTTTTTTAGGTTTGTTTTATTTTTGATCAGTACATATTTTTTAACCACCACTTTTTTCTGTGCGAACGGGCATTTTGTTACGTTTTATACATGCATCTTGTGTGATAAGGAACTGCATTCGTATATAGTCCTGCACTGCATCTTCTACAATACAATACCGCACTTGTGTATACATGTGCGTACTTCACTCTTATTTGAGTTTATTTATTCGTGTAGGTAATCGGGAACTGGATTGCCATACCGCACTGTATCGTGCAACGTAATGTACTGCATTTTTTACAACCACGTACTGCATCTTGTTTTTGCCTGTACTTACTGTAGTCCCTGGTACGGGAGGGGTAGGGAAAGGGGGGGGGTGGGGGAGGCCCCACTTTTTTTTGAACTTATTGTTTTTCTTAGTCGGCCTTGTTGGGCCTGTGTTCGGGTAGTTTAGAGACACACTTGGGGCCAAGTCGGCCTGTGAGCACGGGTTTGTTCCCAGTTCGCTGTGTGTGCGTCCTAATGTTTAGTCCTATCTCTCCCGCGGAAGGCGCACCCGACCTGTTTATAAGCGTTGGCGAGGCATACTGGTCGACCTCCTCTGTATACTTATCTGGGCGCTTATCCACGACGCTCGCAGCTATATGCCCTATGACCTGTGGGCCCATGTGCAATCGGCCCCATGCACTGTGACTCAGAACGACTCCCCTTTTGTGGGTGCAGACCTATTACGAGACTGGCTGGGGCCGGTAGCACCTGTGTGGTCAATTTTTTTTCCTTTGTATCTTTTACAACGTTGGGGCGTGCACTGCTTTTTAGTAAATCATTCGTGCACTGCATTGATTTAGTTTCAGTAATGCATGTGCATGCATTCCGTACTGCACATGTTCTGCGCTACATTTTTGTGCACTGCATTGGTATCATTTTTCTTTATTGTTCTTCCTCTTTTCGTATCCTTTTTTCTTAGTGTACAGGTGTGCACTGCTTTTGTGCCCCTATGCGCACTGCATTCGTCATAGTTTTGCACTGCGTGCATCCTTCTTTGTGCCAACAAGCATGTACTGCACTTCATCCACACATATAGTGAACTTCCTGGTACGAATTTGGAGAACTGCACACATAAAATGGTTTGTGGATTATAATTTTTTATAGTATTTTTTTTAATGATCTGTGGTTTTGTTCGTGGGAATTGCTGTAGTCAAAGTACACCTTCTTTTTTCGTTCCTTTTTCTTTGGTAACATAAGCCTTTATTGATTGTCCTTTATTCTTGGGAACATAATTTCCATTAAGTCCCCTTTAATTTTCAGTTTTGACCTTTTTGCATTCCTCTTATATAAATGAAGGCTAACTTATACCCTTCCTTTGCATTTCATTTTCTCCTCTAGCCGCAAGTTCTCTCCTTTCTCCAGCATATTATCATTTTTTTGCTTTTCTAGGTTTTTGTTGCGATGGCTCCAGGCCCCTCTACGTATCTCTTCTGCTGCGACCATGGTTGTGGTGTGCCGACGCACTGCGATTGTTCAGCTTGCTCGCAGGCCCGTCATGCTCGTCGTGGTGGGAAGGTGTTGTGCCGAACTGGGCGAGCCGAGTAGCTTTCATATGGTACAGTATTCATGGAAGGATTGGATATGGGCCAGATCAACGTTTCTGCGTTCTATTCTGCCCTGATTCAGCGTGGCCTTCGCTGCACGAGTCCTTTTGTCCATCAGCTTACGCCAATAGATGTTGAAACTCACTACAAGATGGTATGTTTCGTTAGATATGATTTTTTCTTTGTGTTTTTTTGTATAATTCCACTGCATTCTAAACTTGTAGTATTTTAGGAACGCACTTTTTTCTTTGTTTTTTGAAGTGTACTGCAATGTGTTCTTATTTCTTCTTTTTATTTTTTTGCTTGTGTGCATGTAGCTTATGTCTTAGTTTACAGGTTAGAATATGTGAACTGCTTATATATTAGCTCAGCACTAAATATTTCTACATTTTTTCCCAATTTGTATGGTGTGTACTACATGTAGCTAGTATATAGTACTGCATGATAGTTCGAAGCGTACTGCATATTTGCAAGTTCCACACTGCATATTAAAATGCGTTTTATATGCACTACTTGTTTGGACTGTTGTGCACTTCATCTATCTCTGTTCACAGTATGAGAATTGTACTGCTAGTTTCGTTCTCAAACAGTTTTATTATTTTTTACAAAAAATTCCTCAACGAGCTGTTAGGTATGTGCGGCTCAAGAAGAAAGGAATTCTTCAAGTTGTTCTTGGTAATGGATACCTTAAACCAGCCAAGTAAAATGTAGGCGTTGACGGGCGGCTGTGTATGCACAAAGGGTGGAAGGAATTTGTCATTGATAGTGGCCTGAAGTCTGAGCAAGTTATTGTCCTCAACTTCTTTGAACTCGAGGATCGTACGGTTAGAATCACGTTTGACGTGATTGGCTAAGGTTATGAGGTTGATTTGTAATAAGTACTTTTGCGTGTTGAACACTTCATCTTTTTGATGTGTTTTGTAATAAGCACTTTTGTGATCTAAACCGCTTCAATTATTATTCAACAGGAAATTTGTGTTTACATGGTTACAATATGAGAACTTCTTATATGTTAGCTGAGCACTACATGTTTCCACATTTTTTCCCAATTTGTATGGTGTCTACTACATGTAGTTAGTCTATAGTACTGCATGATAGTTCGAAGTGTGCTGCATTTTTGCAAGTTCCATACTGCATATTGAAATGCGTTTTATATGTACTACTTGTTGGACTGCAGCAGCTAACAACATTTTTTACATGGTTTTTGAATCAAAATGTGTCAATGTGTTACTCAAGACTGCTATATATATATATATATGGTATACTCTATATACCATTTTCTTTTTACATGGTTTAGTTGCATAACTCATCGGCAACGGGAAATTTGTGTTTACACAAAATTTAAACTGATACATAAGTCATAGAGATAAGCAAATTGCTATGGATACGATTAATTTATTGTCTGTTCATCTATTTGGTCGTTAACCTGCTGCTTCTGCACGGTGACTCGAGCGTGTCTAATGTCGCACTTTCTTTTGTTTTCCATGGCGGTGTTACTGGTTCTTGTCTCTGCACCTTTGTGTTTGTAGCCCCTCGCGTGCTGGTTGATGGCTGCTTTCGTTTTTTAGCGTTTTGAACTGCATCCTTCTTTGTTCCCGCGTGCTGGTTGATGGCTGCTTTGGTTTTTCAGCGCTGTGGACTGCATCCTTCTTTGCTCCCCGTGTGCTGGTTGATGGCTGCTTTGGTTTTCCAGTGCTGTGAACTGCATCCTTCTTTGCTCCCCACGTGCTGGTTGTTGGCTTCTTTCGTTTTCCAGTGCTGAGAACTGCATCCTTCTTTGATCCCCGCATGCTGGTTGATGGTGGTTTTCGTTTTCCAGTGCTGTGAACTGCATCCTTCTTTGCTCCTACCTTGTTTTTTGAAAGTGGTGTTATTCTCGGTTTTTTCTGTACAACAACATTTGCTTGTGGTGGTCTTGTTGACATTGTTTCTTCATGTTCTTCGTCCTCTTCACTCTCTTCAGTCTCTTCACTCTCTTCTTCCTCTTCATCATCTTCATCATCTGTTTCTTCATAAGCCACTGTTTCTTCAGTTTCTTCACGTTCTTCGTCCTCTTCACTCTCTTCTTCTTCCTCCACTTCTCCATCTTCTTCTTCATAAGCCATTTCTTCTTCAGTTGTGTCATCATCTTCTTCTTTGATCTCATCTTCTTCGTCTTCCTCATTTTCTGATCTTTTTCTTTTTCTTTTGAGGCAGGTTCTTGAATTGTGTCTCTTCCTCTTTTTGCAGATGCTACAACATCTCGATTTCGTCCATTTCTTAGTGTTGTGAGTGGAATTTCTGTTTTGTTGTGCATCTCCATGTCCTCATTTTTCTTGTTCATTTCTTTTTGTACACGTCCTGGAATTGTGGCCGCTGATTTCATTACATGTTATGCACATTCTTACTCCCAGTGGGTGACCATCACTGTCCACCTCAGGCTGTGGCTTACTGCTTTTGTCATCATTTTTCTTCTTGCATGCCACCTTTTTCTGGGTTGCGTCTCCCCCTTTCTTTCTTCCTCTTGTGTTTGAAACAGGAGGTGGAAGAATTGTTTCTTTTTTTATAGCACCAGTTCTGATGTATTCAGTATTTTCTACTTGCTCGGCATTATTGTCATGCTGGTATTTCTCTGCTTGCTTTAGTTTTGCTTCTTCTTCTTCTTCATTGAGCACGTCAACTTCCTCGATCAGTGCCCTCGTACCAGACAACGCTCTATGGCACCCAGCGTCGGACCTTGTTGCTCTGTTTGCAAGGTCCAATGGTTGTTTCTGTCAGCAATTTTCTACGGCAAAAAAGCGATGTTCCATCTGGTGTTGTTTGTTCGTAGTCTCTTCTGTCAAACGTTGCATCTGATCTTGCGTTACGGGTGTATCTTTTCATGATGTACACCTCAGGAATGTTGAGTACTCTCAAATGAGAAAGCATGCATAAGACATGGACGCAAAAGAGGCCTACAGACAAACACATGATTTTTTTTGTTCTGTAAGTCAACTGCATGAAATTAGTAAACATATTTTTTTCGTTATTTGTTCATTTTTTAAAGTAGTGAACTTCATTTGGTTTTGTAAATTACTCATGCATGTGTACTTTTAAAGTTCAGTAAGTGAGCTTTCGTGCATGACTATAAGAATCAAGATTTTTTTTTGCTAGGAGTCTCACCTGTGTGTGTCCAGAGTTTGCACTCACATTCGTAGACACCTTTCTCTTCATCAGCGACCAGTTGGAAATTATGCCTTGCCTAGCCAAATGCATCCGATCTGTTGTAGTGGTGTACGAGATACTTTGTCGGGTTCTCAGGGCACCGTTCTGCTCTGAATGCTGTGCTATGGTAGAGTGTTTCTTTGAAATATGCAAACACTACCCTTGTATAAACTTTTGATAGCTGAACTTCGAACCTAAACTTTGTTGTTGTTTTTACCTCTGACTGCATGATCACAAATCCACTGTTACGAACCAGAGAAATGAAAAAATTGTTTGTTTTTGTAGTCATATTTTTTAGCAGTTTTTGATTGACATTTTGTTTACCTCATTTGCTACTGTCTCTGCATCCTCAACAACCTTCCTAGTCTGAATGCACTTATCCACCTGCCGAGCAACCAGATGGAGATCATGCTTCTCCCTGACAAAAATTTTCTTCAATATGCGGTTCATGCTCTCGCTTCTCTGTGTGAAAGTCATCCGAGCACAGAAAATTTCCTTGTAGTAAGTTGAGATCCACTCGTGCCTGTCATCCCACAGCGAATTCATCACTTCATCATCTTGCAAGTTGTACCTCTGAATGAGGTTCTTCCATGATCGTTCATATTCTAACGGCATTAGTGGGTGGTTCAGCACTGCATTGAGTTCCTCCTTGAGCTTCTCGTGCGCCTTATACATCAAGGCGAGGTGGTCTTTGTACTTCTTCATGATATGCCACCGACACAGCTTATGCAGAGTTTGTGGGAGGATAGTTTTTAATGCTGCCTTCATCGAAGAACACTGGTCTGAGAAGACACAAACACTGTTTTTTTATTAAGTTATTTGCGTGTGTGCAAGATAGATGGAAGAAATATAAGTGCAAAAAACAAAACGTAAGTATGCAGGTGTTTTTTATTTTTTGTACCTGTGAGCATGCAGATTGGCGGCTTGTTGTTCATACACCTCAGAAAGGTTTTGAAAACCCACTGAAATGATGGTATTGTTTCACCTCGCACGAGTGCAACAACAAATATGGTGTTCTGTAGATGATGGTTCACCCCCACAAACACTCCCAGCAGCATTGGGAATTTGTTAGTTTTATATGTCGTGTCAAATTTAACACAGTCTCCAAAATCGTCATATGATCCTTTGCAACTCGCGTTCGCACAAAAGACGTTTCTTACACAGTTATCAGCATGAACGTCATAATCATAGGAGAACTCTGGGTTTAACTTCTGCATTTTCTCGAAGAAATCCAGAAGTTTCTTGACATCATCTTCAAACTCTTCTCTGGCAAACTTCTGTTTCCTGCATTTTCAGGAGACAATGCAAACTTATCTCATCAAACATGGAATAATTACCGACAGAATGCTCAAGAGATATGCTCTGTTACGTGCTTACTTGTTTACCCAGTCGCGGCTAGTATGTCCCATGTACTGCAGAGCACCGGACATACGCGACAGCATTGACATCATCTGAGCATGTGTGTGGTCGTCCAGTTGCATGTCTTTCACTAACTGGTCTATCAAAGGATCATCTTTTTTGTGCAATCGTATGTGCAAAAGCATCCCGGGGCTTTCCAACATCTTGTGATTGTGGTTGAGTTGAACCATTTCTATCACAAATTTGACATCCTTCCTTTTTTTGACTCCAATCTTTGCATTGTAGCCAATCATTTTTGATGTCTTCTGACGTACTCGGTGATAATCTGACATAGCCTGCTTATGCACCCCTTCTCTTGAGCAGACAATGTAGGCATTTGTCCTGTGTTTTGCCCTCTTGCGTATGTCAAACCCTGCACATCTTGCATAATTGTTGTAAAAGTCCCATGCCTTGTCGTACGTGGTGAACTTCATTCCAGCAGCAGGTACGAGGTTTAGCGGCATGTTTTTATCCTTCATTAATTGCAATGCTCTATGAGATAATTTGTTCTGTTCTGTTTTTTAAATACGAGGAGTGCATACGAGTTTAATAAAGCATTTGCAATGTTCCTAGCCAAACCACATAAGACATATCAGTGTGCACTGCAATGTTATCAGAATGGACTGCAACTATTTTTTTTCAGACCATAAACTTACATGTGTGTAGAGTCGTTCGCCCGATGGTGTTTGCAGCTCGCCGGGTTGTATTGGACATGGCGGGGTTATAGCAGATCTGTGTAGTTGAGGATCTCATGACAGCAACAGTGAGGAGGATATGTACCTGCTATTTACTTTTGACCGAGGCACTGTTCGTGGTCACAGCGTCAAAGTTGATGCAGCAGGTCTGGTTGGAGCTCTGTTTTTCGGTGCAGCAGGTGGACACTGAGCTCTGTTTTGGGGTGCGGCAGGTGTACTTGGTGGTAATCCAGTGTTGTGACGATGTCTCGGTGGATTGGTTTGAAAATTTTGGTGCAGTGGCACATCATCATAGACATAATCATCATCTGCTGCAACATCGTGTTCAACTACGTAATCATTGTCTGTTCGGACATGCTGTCCAAACATAGTGAACTCGTGCTTATACTCTGGGTTGAGAACTATTATCGGCTCATCGTCATCGTCATCGTCTTCATCATCGCATTGGTGCGTGCCTTCCCAGACGAATGTGACATCATCGTCATCTTCAACTACATCTTCTTCCTGGAAAAAATCTTCTTGTGGAGAGTACTGCACCCTGTTTGTCATCCTGAAGAATCCACGAGGAATCTCAGGGGTAACCCAGCTAGTATCTCTTTCAGAAGAATATCCACTCTTCTGAAAGTTGTTGTTCTCAGTGCTGTCAATTGTGCGCGGCATTTTGTATCTGCTGAACGTCATCTCCTGCACACAAAATGACCGAGCTGCATTGTCAGGTTAAATGAACTGAATCATGCAAACTGCAATGTGTTCAAAATGGTACTGCCGAAGCATTGCATGGTGACTGCATCACCCCGCAAGGTGAACTGAAGCAACCGCACTGCATCGTTATCCGTAATGAACCTATACAAGCGTACTGCATAACCGAGAAAGTGCACTGCATTTTCCCCGACAACGAACTGAAGCAACCGCACTGCATAGGTTTTGTAGGCGCGTTGTACTGCTTGTACTGCTTTGTTTTGTCTAGGATAACTACACTGAGATGGTTGAGGAAGTGTACTGCTTTACCTCGTGTTGCAGTGATTTCTTGCGTTTACAGGAGGAAGTTCCCTTCTCGTCCGTCAGCAGAACTTTCACGTTCACCCGTGCAGTCCACTTGCCCTTCAGAAGTTCATGGGAGGTCTGGACGTTGCTCAAGGTGAACGGGGAAGGAGGATTTTCTCTCAAGGTCGATGCAGACTTATTCCAAGAACCTACCGTGGATGAAGCAACCTTGCGCACACTCCTTGCTCGAATTGGTTTGATGTCCAGGCAGCACCAATCCACATCTGATGAAGTACAGCTAATTGCAAGCCCGGAGGATTTCGTTGGCGGCGCTACCGAGCTCCTGCCGTGGAAGAAGGCCGATAGGTTGGTGTTGCTCGGTGCCTGGCGCGGAAGAAGTACAAGAGGCCACGGGCGGCGTCGCTGCCTGGCCGCCGCCGCGGAAGAAGGCTAGGAGGGGAGGGGCGGCGCCGCCGCCGGCCACCATCGTGGAAGAAGGCCGGGAGGGGAGGGGCGGCGGCGCTCCCAGGCCGCCGCCGCGGGAGAAAGCGGGGAGGCGAGGGCGACATCGCTCCCAGGCCGCCACTGGGGAAGAAGGCCGAGAGGGGAGGGGCGGCGGCGTGCCCAGGCCACTGCCGTGGTAGAAGGCCGGGAGGGGAGGGGCGGCGGCGCGCCCAGGCCGCTCCGGCGGTAGAAGGTCGGGAGGTGAGGGGCGGCGGCGCGATCTGTTGGTGGTGTGCAGAATAAGGCGGTTGATGTGCAGAATAAGGTCTTAAGGGGTGTTACCATAATAGACCCACCCTATATATATATATATATAGGACATCACTATTCTAATCCCGGGATTAGAATAACTATTTGGATCACGCAACACCCTATATAGGGCCCGAAGACAGGTTCCCGAACTTCCCTAGACTGCCGGCCGGACCCGACAGAATCCCACGTGGACACCGATCCCGATCGAGCCGCCCCTCCCTGACCCCCTCCTCGCCTCTCCTCCCCTCGATCACCGACCTCCCGCCGTGGTTTGCCACCGAATTTCACCGGATCGGGCGACTCCCCTCGGTCTCCAGCTCCGGGCCGACCGGATCTGCCGCCTCCCCTCCTTCTCCAGCTCCTGGTCGACCGGATCCGTGGCCACACCTCCGTCCCACCTCCTGGTCGACCACCGGTGCGGGCGAGCGAGCGACAGCGGATGCCAGTGCGAGGGAGCCCGCGTCGCCTGGATGCGGCGAAGCCGCCATGGACTTCCGGAAGCCTCATCATCCTTCCATCTTCATTGCCCTATGCCTTCGCAGTGCAGATGAAGGCCCCGACGCAAGCTGCGGTGAACGGAGCAACTCCGCGGCAGAGGCGGCAGAGGCGACACTTTCAAATCCAGCAACATTAGATGAACTTCCTCCCACTTCTTGCATTCTTCTTCAATCTTGCCTTGCCTGACCTTCTTTCTTCATGTAGATGAACTTCGCGCCCTCTGCATGACATGGACTGCCATCTAATTCCTCTCTTAGCTTCTCGACGAATTGCTCTAAAGGTGGCCTATCTACTGCCGGAAAAAGGTTGGTCAAACTTCTAGCCAGGGTATGGTTGAACTTCCTTCCTTCTTTTATTTTCTTACAGCCATGCGAAGTTCAATTAGTAAGTGAGCCTCAGTCCAGGTTAAAACCAGTAGAACATGATAAAATCTGTGTGCATTCACATGTGAAAAGCCATATGAAGTTCAATTAGTAAGTGAGCCTCAGTCCAGGTTAAAAACAGAAGAACCCCTGCCAGCATTCACATGTGAAAAGCCATGTGAAGTTCAACTACTAAGTGTGCTAGAGTTCAGGTTGATATGTACATGGTTGCGTGAAAAAATAAAATAGAAAAGAAAACATACATGTGATCACATGAAGGTCAGGTTTGTATGCACTAGTGGTTCAAGCATTCAAACTCATGAAGGTTCAGTCTTTTTTTAGCTGTAGACTGTATTTCCACTTTGCAAACAAGAAGTTCAGGGTGTGAATAATGCTCAGTTTAGTTACAAAGTTATAGGCAGATGTAACCTGTGTGCTAATAAACATTTTTTCCTTTTATGTCAGCAAGACGAGAGACGCGTGAACAATCTTAGAAGTTCCCAGTAGCAAATACACAAGCCTAAGCCTGTACGCATTGCACCACCCCCTCAATGGGTCACACCACCTGCTCCACACAAAAATTGGATGACACCCGAAACGCATGGAGACAATTTTGTGCCTCCACCTAATTGGATGACACCCGAAACGCAAGGAGACAATTTTGATGCCACGCGTATTCTTTGTATCCACCAGCAGACTCCCAAGCACGCCGATGGAGGAGGGGGTTAGCTCAAGTCCTGCGTGTAACTCTGGGGGTTATCCTGGTGTGCCTCGTCAATGCCAAAGGGAAGCAACTAAACCAGATCCCAGGACAAATCCAACAGGGAGACACACACACGGAGAAGAGTGCTACAACTCAGAATTGTACGGGACATAAGGTAGATGGATTGCTTCACAAAACAAGAGAGCAAACAAAAACTAGGATCGCAATGCCTCCACAACGACCTCAAGCAAAAAGGATGCAAACAAGAGAAAGGCCATCTTCAGCCCTCCTTCCCCCTCGTGATCCACTCCTGCATCCTGCTATGATAACTCCATCATGCCCCACCCCAGAGGGCCAGCAGCAGACTCCAATGTAGTTGCGATCATACACGCACATTAGTGAAACAAAAATTTAGGTGTTTATATACGCATCGTGTATTATCTGCTAATTTTATAATCCCTCCAGGATAACAAGATCATAAAATTTAGGTGTTTATATACACATCGTGTATTATCTGCTAATTTTAACGCGTCATTTGCATTATTTTTTCTTTTTCTACAGATGCCGGATCTCCCGGATTATGTAATACCAAGACTAAAAATGTGATTCCAGAATGTAGAGAAAGCAAGGAAATTTTATAACAGACACGCTAGACATGCATGTTTTGGAATCAGGAAGACAGGAGGGAATGACAATCACAAGTATTTTGTTTGCGCGTTCCAAGGGAAACACACAACTTCTGTTTCATAGGCTGACAGTAAACGAAACAAAACATTGCAGAGGGCAGGTTGCAATGCAAGAATGAGGGTGAAGGTGCAGGAGGATGACACATGTGTGGTAGTGGACACTGAGTACAATCATAATCACCACCTCATGCAATCTGATGACATGCTAGTACTCTTGCACTCACACAAGGATTATGACTCCACTATTCTGGAGTATGTAAAGCTCCGGCATTACCATGATGTCAAGCATACAACAATCATGTCCATGCTATCTGAAAATGAAGATGGAAGCTACTTCCTAAGCATGACTGGATGAGACCTACTAAACCAGTAAGTATTTCAAAAAATGCACATACTGCAGTGTACATAGCATCCTCAATCACAACCATTTGCTAGCAAAGATAACAAAATTCATGTTTGTTTATAATTTGCAGGAAAGCAATGAATGCAAGAAAAGATGATTTGGATGATGTATTGAAACTTGTATCTTTCTTTAAAGACATGAAGGCCATAAATGATGAGTTTTTTATGACATACAAGTAGACAGCGACAAAACAGTTAAAAACATTTTCTGGTCCAATGCAAGCTGTCGAGGAGCATATCAAGACTTTGGCGATTGCATCACATTCGACACAACTAACAAGACCAACAGATTTTATATGCCTCTGGGAGTGTTTGTTGGAACAAACCATCACTTGCAGTCAATGATATTTGTTGTTGCCCTGATTAGAGACGAAGATGCAAAGTGATTCAAGTGCTTGTTGGATACATTTGTACGGTGCATGAACAATAAACATCCAACTTGCATTCTAACAAGTAAGTTCAAAAAAAAATCTACAAGTTTCATCAATTTTACAGTCTATGGGTTTGTATCTTAGTACACTGGTTTTTTCTGAAAATAATGTTAAGCAAGAAGTTCAACCACTGATAGCACAGAAGTCCAACAAAAACAGTATAAGAAGCAAAATATATGTCACATGTTTAGAAAAAATATAGTTCTGCATGTGAAGTTCAAATAGAGGAAACATCGAAGTTCAAGGATACTGCTGCAAGAAAAAACACATGAAACATGTTCAGGAAAAATATAGTTATGTATGTGAAGTTCAAGCACTGGTACCACAGAAGTTCAACAACACTGCTGTAAGAAAAATATATGTCACATTATTTTTTTGTCCTACTGCTACCTGTGAAGTTCATGTACTTGTACAACATAAGTTCACCATCAGTAAAAAGAAGCAAGTTTCACTTTTTTTCAATTGATGGAGACCAGTGCTCGTCGATGGTGAAAGCTATACCCTAATCATTCCCAAACACCGTCCACAAGCTATGTCGATGGCACATCCTGAAGAAGTTCAACGAATACCTCGCGTTGCTGTACAAAAAGTATGACACATTCTAACAGGAGTTCAGAGCGATCTTGAATTAGTCGCTAATGCCTACAGAGTTTGAAACTGCCTGGGCTACACTCGTGCAAAAGTTCAACCTATAGAACGACTAGATGATGATGCAGCTCTGGAATGATAGGAAGATGTGGATTTCATCATATTACAAGAATATTTTATGTGCTAGAATAACTTCCACACAACAAAGCGAGAGCATGAATCACTTGCTCAAGAGAGGGTTTGTCAAGGGGACCCAGAACCTACACAAGTTTCCTAGGCAGGTAGATGTCTACATACAAACTCGGATGCAGAAGGAGAACGAGCAAACAATGACCAACATGGTATTAAAGACAAAAAAACACCCCCATCTTATTGTGACTTCCTTCAACAGGTGCGTACTGTATTTTAAAAAATGACTCTGCTTGGACTAATATCTTATTTCTTGACATGTGTGCAGACCAATCCTATGACAAAAACAACTTACAGCTATGAGCAAGATGTGACTATCAAGTACACGAGAGATGTGTACACCGAGATGAGGACTAGGATGAGAAAAGCGATGCTATTTCGCGCAAAGCCTACAACAGAGCCCACTAAGTACCTTGTGTACTACCACAACAAGGCTGGCCATGACGATGAAGAAAGATTTGCCTGGTCAAAGCATGAATTCCAGGTTGTAGCTGACTCTGATAATGAAATAAACGAGTGTGAATGTAAGCTATGGACACACACAAGTGAGCAGAAAAAACAAACTCATTAAATACCTAAACTAGTAGTATGATATCAAATAGATGAAACTCATTACTGGCTCACAAACTATGTATTCTGCATTCATCACAAAAATGCAGGCCTCTTCTGCCTTCACATCATGAACATACTGGACTACCTGAAGCCTAATTTCCAGAAAGTATATCCTCAAATGGTACACAAAGACTGCAAGATAACAACCAAGATTTGATACAAGGGACTACAACACAACTACATCGGATGGCACCTCAAGACTATCGAAGCAAGACATCTTGCTGCAGCTAAATTTGATGGTTAACAAGAAAGCGATGAGATGTGACCAACAATTTGATAGAGCCTTCTATGATCTCAAGAGGCTAGTGGAAGAGCTTGATGCAATACATTCAGCAAATTGAGCGGATGTTGACCTAAGGATGGCAGAAGACGATGGTGAAATTGAATATGACCTCCATTATTATGCAGCTGAAATGCTCCAGGCTACTGCTCAAGCCAACCAATCCAAGTAGGGTGCTAACCAATTAATGCAGCAGCGGCAGCAAGAGACGATCAAACTGCCTCTATACTTTGAAACAAAGGGTAGGAAGAAAATTTCTACAGCAAAGAAAAGTGAGAGAGCTCAAACAAATGCACCACCTGCAGGAAGAGTCGTCATGCTCGATGGGAACGGAGTGCCACTTGGACACAGGCAATGTGGTGTGTGCAAAAAGGTTGCATGACACAACAAGCTCACCTGTCCAACACTCCTAGAAAGAAACGATATAGAGGAGGTCAAGCAACCCAAAGTTCAAAAACAACAGCCCAAGGTTATAGAACAAAACAAGGGACCAGACCCATAGAAGGCAAGCAGCAGGCTTTGTACCATATGCAAGAAGTATGAACCACATAATGCAAGAACATGCCCGAAGCGCGCTGATGCTGAAAAGACAAGCAAAAAGCCACAGAAGAAATAGAAAGCAAAACCTAGAGCCAGCAAGAAGAAAGTGATGGAAGATGAAGAGGAAGATGAAGATGAAGACACCATCGAAGAATAGGAAGACGGAGAGGAAGAGGAAGATGTCGGCATCGTGGATTTGGGGGTATCCATCCCTGCCTACCTGCGGCCCACCACGTGGCATCATCGACGGCCTGGTATGGCCCAGCTCCAACACCAACACAGCATGACCCTCGTGAGGGGCCAAGCCTCGCGAGGCGAACGATGCCAAGACCCCCGAAGTAGGTAGCCTTCTCAGGAGCGCTCCTGAGGGGCGGAGAGTTCTATGCAAGTATCTCACGAGGCTTGGCTGACGTGAGCCATGACGACCAAGGCCAGGCGGGCGCCAGGCGGGTGCAGAGTGCATGTTTCCTCTTTGGTGCAATGGAGGTAAGCCACATGCGGAGAGCCACGAGGAATCAGCCAAAGGTTTCCATTCTGGTGCAACAAGACCAAGACCGCCAGGACAACATGACGGAGGTCATCACCAAGCCCACCGCACCATCACGACAAGAGGCCTTTCGTAGGCGAAGACTACTTTTGTTAGGATAGACTGTACTACTTGTCCTCTTTCAAATCCCGCCATTGCGGGATCCCTTCCCACTCATATTTGGGAAGAGGACCAAGGCCACTATATATAGGACTTAGCCACCACCATACAAGAGGACCGAAATCAGAACAAGTAGAAAACCACACCAGCTCAAGAACACCTCACCTCCTGAGGCTTGTTCATCCACTATACTAGTGCATCCATAGCCCCTCGAGGCAATCCACCACATCACACTGGATTAGGGTATTACACCACAAGGGTGGCCCGAACCAGTATAAATCTCTGTGTCTTTGTATCTCTTTGAGCTCGACCCGACAGGCTAGGAGGATCGCATGTAGGCAGGCTGGGCAGGTTGAGATCTCCGCACGCACCCAAGAGTTCGAACTTCTCAAGGGTTGCTGGATCCCTAAATCTGACAATTGGCACGCCAGGTAGGGGCGCGTTAGATCTTCTCTTCCATCGACCAATCCTATGCCGCTCCACCGACGCCATGGCCGACACCCCGAGAGCCCACGTCGAGCACTGGGTCGTCCAGACCTCCTCGGCAGCACCCACCGGCGAAGAAGACCTTCACTCCGCCCTGCTCGTGGCTTGCGTTCTGCCGAGGCGACCGGTCAAGGGGGGCGCGCAACGCAGCCTTCTCCACTGGCCCCATGCCGTAGTCGCGCAGCCGCACGATCTGCGAACTACGCTGCAGCAACCACTCCGCACTCCCGCAGGGAACAAGCAAACATGCGGGCGACAGTTATCATGGCCCGAGAGCTCCTGCGGTGCAGGTTGCTTGAGAGCTGCCACGACGCCCTGCTGCAACGGGTCGCCGAGATGCTGGATGCAGCATGCAGGGGGCGGCGCCGTTCTGCACCCTCCCCACGTCGCAGGCGTTGGTGGGGGCGCCCTCTCATCCACGACACAACCGCGCGCCCCCTCCCAGGGATCACGGAGAGCCTCTCAACGCCGACCAGCCTCATGGGACAGCCCGTGCCATCCCAAACATGCCCCCTCGGCGCGGGGCCGGTTTAGGCGACACCACCAGGGGCCGCGCTGGAGCACCAACCCCTGGCCAACAGGACTAGAGGATGGCAGAAGGGAGCGGGAACGTTAGGCGGCCAGGCGGCGCCCCTGGTGCGAACGGCCCGGAAGCCTACGTCCCCATCGCAATGGATCCAAGGCACGCGCTAGGAGAGGGCCCCAGCCGATCCCCCACGACAGGTTGGGCGTTGGACATACGCGAGGCCGAGCTCTCCTTAGAACCACCACAAAGCCCTGCTGACGTCCCCAACAGCGGTAGCCTTTGGGTACAGTTAACACCGCAGGGGCACGCTTACGCTGACCATGGATCATAGGTGAACAAAGACGCGGCGACCACCAGGACCCCCTCTGGAGCGTGAAAGACGTTGGGAGCAGCGCGGGGGAAGCCCAGCGGCGGGGCCTTCCTCACGCTGCGCGGAGCATGATCCAGCCTGGAGGTAGGTTACATGCCGGGGAAGGCTCTGGCAAGACCTTCTCCTTGGCAGGGGGCCTACGATCACCAAGGATGCCGCCAGCGTGCACTTGGCCCCTTGGTCTTGTCCTGGTTTCTGGTCTCCCCAACGGTGGTTAGGGGTGGCGCACGGCGGGGTCCTCGTTAGGCGAATGAAGCAAGGCCCCGGCCTGTGAAGGTCTCCGCTCGTGACACTCTCACGTAATAATGAGTGGGGTTGTACACGCCCCGGAGTCTCCTGAGTGCCGCCCTGGGGCCTCACGGGGGCTCCCACCCACGTCCTAGTGGAAGCACCATGCTCCGTGCTGGCCGTCGACACTATCCCTAATGACTATGCCCAGCCAGTGGAAGCACTTAGCTCCGCGCTGGTGAGAAGACCGAAGACTGAAGACTGAAGACTAGCTAGGTGCTGGACGCAGTCGTCTTCTTTTTTGCCTACTTTTTGTATTTGCTTGCCAACTTCTTGCAGCAGTCTGTCTTTCATGCGTTTATAAAAATGGCGGTGTTTTCTCGGTTCGTGCCGCTCTCTTGCTTTCAGCTCTTGCATTCTTTGTGGAAACTTGTGGCCACTACCCTGCCCTCGAGCCTCGCGAGCGGGGGCTGGGTATGGTGTACGCGTTGGTACCGATCGCTCCCCCTGGGGGCTCAAAGGTGCGGCCGCCCGTGTGCCCACCTCGTCATAGTCTGGCAGTTGGCTCCTCACGAGGCACTCCACGGCAGGCCGGCAGGCCCCTCGAGAGGCACAAAGCCTCGCGAGCCCGCAACAGGCTCACGTCAGGAGAAAGGACCCGGCCGCAATGTCAGGCCCCACCCAAGACTCCCGAAACCAAAGATAAGTCATAAACAACTACCTTGCTCATTGGCTCACAGCCCTGCGGGGCCCCGCCACGGATGTCACTTCAAAAGCATTTAGCAATCTCACACATCATAAGGGGCCCCCATCTTCAAAATGCTATCACAAGAATATGTTTGCGTTTTCATTATACAGGTTAAAGCAAAAGAAACACGGGCCTAGATGGACGGGCCTTCTTCGTCACTCCCATCCACGCTGCTTGTGCTGAAGCTGTCATCCTCCTCGTCATCACCACCCGCGCCAGCTCCTTTGGCTGCAAGCACAACCGTGTCGTCCTTAGGAGTCAGCTCCTTCACCAAGGCATCCACATGACCGTCCACCCACTTGGCAAGATTGTCTTAGGTGGCCGCAGGCACGATGGCTAGCATGGTGCCGAAATCAAAGTGGGAGTCAAGGTTCAGGAGGTTGCTGAAGATGCGCGAGAGCACATGCCCAAGGAGGCCCGTGCTCCTCTCCTTAGTAAGCTGGCGGGCTTTTGCGGCCTGATGCTCTAGGTGGGTCATGGTATCAGTAAAGAAGCAGAGATGGCTGGCGTAGTCATTCTCGTGCGGGTGAGGAGCACTCTCATCACAAACGGCACCCAAGGTGTAGTTGGCTCTGATGCGTAGACCTTGGAACATGGAGCCGTGCTCGCGCTCCAGTGTCAGGCGGCGACACTTTTCACTCGAAGCCTTCTCCATGAGGGAGGCGGTATCTTTGGCTTTCTTATGGAGAGAGGATATCTCAACACGGGAAGAATCCAGGCAGAATCGGAGGAAGCCAAGACCACCCAGGCAGCACTCTCGCGCTGCTCCACAGCCTGTAGCTCGGTCTTAAGGACGGAGGTCCGACCCTCAAGCTCACCCTTAAGCAGCTCCAAGTCCAGGCGATGTCTTCCATCCAGCTCAGCACGTGCCCTCGCCACCCTCTTCTCCACCTCCACCTGGACCTGAGCTTCTCGGGCGGTGACGACGTCCTCAGCCACGGCGGCCTGTCTCTCCCTCACCTCCAGCCTCTCCAACGCCAAGCCGTGTTCCATAGCCTCCAACGTTAGGTCCACATGGCGCCTTAGGAGCTCCGCCTTGGCAAGGGCCACCTCACCTGGAGAGGAGGCCAGCAGGGCACGACACTCCTCGACTTCGCGCAGCAGGGCTGCATTTGAAGATGGAAGATCTCGCTCCCGCTACTCAGCTGCCTCGCGACGGCGGTTGGCCGCCTTGGCCTCTTCCATGGCGTGGGCGCAAGCTTCACGAGAAGCCGCGAGCACGGCCGTCGCACGCACTTCAGCTTCGCCACGTCGAAGCTTCCCAAGGTTGATGGCCACCTTCAGCCACTGCCACTCATCCTCCAAGCGGCGATTCACTGCCTCAAGCCTGGTGTTGACGTTGGCAAGCTCCCCGCCAAGATAGACCATCGCACGCATCGCTTCATTAAAAAGCTCGAAGCGCACCGTGCTATGCCCGTGAGCAAACGCGAGCTCATCGCCAAGATCTTAACCGGCTCCGAAAGTCGCCCGGGAGGCGCTAGGCACTCCGTAAGCCGCCGGCTGGGGGCTAACTGGCGTAGCCCCACAGCATGAAGATGAAGGCTGCCCAGAGGGCACTCCCCAGCCAGCAGTGACAAGAGGAAGGATCACCGGCGCACCCCTCGCCTCGCGGGTAGAGTCGCGGGGGGAGGGAACATGGGGCTCGGCCCCGGGGCACCCTCGCGAGGTAATTTTGGATGGATTTGGTGCCACGCCCTGCGCAGGCTCGGGGCGCTGGGGGCTGCGCGCATACGCCAAGCTAGAATCCTTGGGGGTGCCTACCTCCCGAGGTTTCTCCTTCTTGGAGACCCTGCAAAACCCCAGCCATGAGAAAACGCGGCGTGGTTGGGGGTCAAGAGCAAAGATACTTACTCATCGGCGGCCACATATCTCTTCAGCTTCAGCGGCCGATGGTTGCCATCATCAAGGCACAGGCGCACCAACCCAGCCCCGACGGGTGATCCTCAGGAGGGGGAACGCTCAGCGTGGTATCTAGAGCAGGGGTCCCAAGGGCAGGGGCACCCGGTGAGACTCTTTGGAGCTCATGGCTCCGGGGCCATTGGTGGGCTCCTCATCGTCAGCAGCCACTCTGGAGCCACGGTCCTAGGCGTCAGCGGCCCCTGCCTCTAGAGCCTGGGGTTGCATAGGTTCTGCGGCGGCTCCTTCCCAGGCCCAAGAAGCCTCAGGCTCCTGAGACTCTAACGAGGCCGGGCCTCCGGAGGAGCTCTCTACAGTTGATGGAGGCGCGCGCCCTCCTGCCTCCGCACGCAGGGCGCACTCAACATGGTCAATCAGGAGAGGAGCCACAAAGACGGGATTCTCGCGGGGCCCCTCAAAGCCCTCGGGAAGCAACCCCCACTCATTGAACAGGGGTATCTGCCCCAGAAAGGCCTCCTTGTTCGAGCACAGATAGAGAAGGCAGCCACCCCCCGGAAGGTCAGCAGGCTCGGGCTCGCCAGTTAGGAGCTTGAGCACCACGCTCAAGGTATCAGCAGCAAGCGACAGCTTCTACAGCCTCATAGGATCTCCGGCGCCTGTGAAGTCCCACATTGGGCGGGAATGGCGCTGGAGGGGAGCAATGTGTTGCTTCATGAATTCCTTCACCACCATTCGCGCCGTCACCTCCAGTTCCTAGAGCCTCGCCAACCTCTTCCAGACAAAAGCAAGACGGTGGTCGGTGAGCTTATCATGGCACCAGCCGGAGCTTGGCGAAGCCGGCGACCCAAGAATCATGAGCAGGGGCTGAATGCACGGGCGTCCATCAGGAGCCACTGCTTCCGAAATCCCTTTGCAATAGGCGAAAGGTCGAAGTCAATCCCCGAGCCAGCGGTTGCGGCCACAGCTTCAAAGGTCGCGCACCCAGAGCATTGGCAGGCATCCACCAACTGGAGCAGGAAGAAACGGTGAAACAAGGCCACGGAGGGAGTGATGCCCACCATGGCCTCGTAGAGGAAGGCGAAGAGGACGACGAGGATGACAGAGCGAGGGTCCAGATGCAGCAGATGGATCTGGTAATGCGACATCACAACATTGAAGAAGGGGGAGAAGGGAGGAATCAACCCAGCAAGAAGAGCATGGACATGAATGGGGATCTCAGTGGCACTCATCTATCTGGTTCGCCAAGACACAAGGCGGACAGCCATCACCCTTCCCTCATTGGAATCGACGGCGAGCACATGGCGAACCTTGTCCAGCCCCTCCTTATTGATCACCGTCGACTGCTCAAGGGCTGGCTCCAGGGACGGCGGAGGACCAGCCGACGCGAGCGGCTTCCCGTTCTTCTTCCTCGGCTTGGGAGTCATGGCGAATACGAAGAGAGGGCAAGGCACTGACACCAGATCTATGGAAGCAGCGGCAAGATTGGGAAGGAGGAAACAAGAGCCGGACACGGTACACTGCGAAGGGCGAGTTGCACTGACAACGGGCAGCTGCTGGGTCTATCGAATATCAAGGCAACGTGGGGAAGTGGAGACGCCACGTCCCATCAACCACCATGTGTCTTAAGGGCCGCAAGCTAATAGGGCCCGCGGCGCTCCGCCCCTGCCTTTTAACTTCACCTAGAAGCCAAGTCTGAGCATGCCTTGGGCCCGGGGCCTACTATCGGCGTCCTGGATTCGGGGGTATCTGGCCTTGCCTGCCTGCAGCCCACCACGTGGCATCATCAACGGCCTGGTACGGCCCAGCTCCAACACCAACACAACAAGACCCTCGCGAGAGGCCAAGCCTCACCAGGCGGACGACGCCAAGATCCCCGAAGGAGGTGGCCTCCTCAGGAGGGATCCTATGGGGCGGAGAGTTCTATGCAAGTATCTCATGAGGCTCGGCTGACGTGAGCCATGACGACCAAGGCCAGGCGGACGCTAGGCGGGTGCAGAGCGCAGGTTTCCTCTTTTGTGCAAGGGAGGCAAGCCACAGGCGCAGAGCCCTGACGAATCAACCAAAGGTTTCCATTCTGGTGCAACAAGTCCAAGACCGCCAAGACGGCAGGATGGAGGTCATCACCAAGCCCACCACAGCGTTACGACTACAGGCCTTTCGTAGACGAAGACTACTTTTATCAGGATAGATTGTACTACTTGTCCCCTTTCAAATCACGCTGTTGTGGGATCCCTTCCCGCTTATATTTTGGAAGGGGACCAAGGCAACTATATATAGGACTTAGCCACCACCATAGAAGAGGACAAAAATCAGAACAAGTAGAACACCACACCAGCTCAAGAACACCTCACCTCCTGAGGCTTGTTCATCCACTGTACTAGTTCATCCATAGCCCCTCAAGGCAATCCACAACACCACACTGGATTAGGTTATTACACCACAACGGTGGCCCGAACCAGTATACATCTCTATGTCTTTGTGTCTCTTTGAGCTCGACACTCTATGCTAGGAGGATCGCGAGTACGCACACTGGGCAGGTTGAGATCTCTGCACGCACCCCAGAGTTCGAACCTCTCAAGGGTTGTCGGATTCCTAAATCCGACAGAAGATGACGATGAAGAGGAAGAGGATGACAAAGAGGAAGAGGACGATGAAGAGGAATAGTAAGAGGAAGAGGAAGAGGAAAAGGAAGAGCTGCCTGTGAAGCAAAAACCATTACAACCAAAGCCTAGGAGGAGCGCAAGGCTGATGAACAATTAGACTAGGTTAATTAAACGAAGAAAAATTATGTCATGTCAATGTGCAGAATGTTATTCCACTTTTGAAATAGTATTTTAGGTAGAAGAAGCTTACTTGAACTTCTATTGTTGAACTTTCAAAGAAATTATACAGTACAAGTTCAAGTAAGCTTACTGCAGAAGTCCTGGTAAAGTATGACAGGAGGTGCTGGTGATGTATTGCATGAAAGAGCAAGCAGTAATAAAATGAAAAAATACATTGTGAAGTTCAAATAATATTTCTGCAGAAGTCCTGGTATATTATGAGAGGAAGTGTTGTGTTGGTGATGTATTCAATAAATGTTCAAGATGGAATACAAATGAAGAAAATATGCACTATGAAGTTCAAGTAAGCTTAAAGTGGAAGTTCTGGTATATTATGACAGGATGTGCTGGTGTTGTAACCCATAAGAAGTTCAAGTAAAGCAGGAATAATTATACAGTCCAAGTGACTCCAGGTTGGTACTCCTGTGAGCCGAGGAATGAGTAGTGGTAATCGGTCAAGTCCAACGGATCCACTATCAAAGAAAAGGAAGACAAAAAGACCATTAATTATAACTGAAGTTCACGTATAGCACAATGTACAGTCCAACTAATATAGATGACATGGTCACTACTAAAGTCGACCTAAAAAATGTGTTGCATTTAAAAACTAAATGAAGTTCAGGCACAACCAAAGGCACGGTTCAACATAAACTGATGAATTGTAAAACAATCAACTAGAGCTAACTAAAATGCATAAAAGGCATCATATCTTGAAGTTCATGTACAATAAAAGATGAAGTACAGGCAAGCAGCCCAAGTGTCAAGGCTCACATGTATAGTAGCCAAACAGACTTTGCAAGTCGGTTTCAAACAGGTTAAAAGAAGCAATAGAGTACAACCACGTCTTTCTGATATCCGCGATATTATGACGGGAGTAGTTTCCAAGAACAACATCATGAAACGAATTAACATTCGTAAGCAAGAAGAATCCATAGTCGATATTGCCATCAAACACAAAAAAGAACAGTGTTAGAAACAAAAAGAATGCCAATGAATAAAAGAAGTTGTAGCTTACGTACAACTACAGTTAAACAAAAGTGATAGAGACAAAGTGGACGTCATACTTGTTATTCTGCTGGGGGACATCAATCCAATCCAAAAGGAAATGGTTAATATTAACTGGACTGAAGGGTGTATCCCTGTCGTTGCTGGCATCGTTCCAAAGCTTCTTGATGTTATCAATCATCCGCTGAAACAGGCATACCGCACAGTCATCTTCTGGTCCATAGTGGGAGTCGAGAAGTTGGAACCTTGAATTCTTCAGGTCAAGAAATATCGAAACCCAATGACCAACACCACCCAATTTAGCAGGAATCTCAGGCGGGTCAAAAGTGGGGAAAACAACCTAAAGCAACATAAACACACGAATCATTGAGAACTGAAAATTAATATCAAATGGTACAAAGAAAAATAAAACAATATAGACAGAGTGGATCACAATGCAAACTAATATAGAGACAAAGAACAAGATATTTCTTACAGAATCATATGCATCCATGCTATCTGAACCAGTCACCATGAAGTATTTCCTCACACAGGAATCAAATTGACCTCTCAAAATCTTGACCTAAAATAATCCAGACAACGCAAACATATGAAAATACAAAATGAGACAAACAAGTTTTAAATAAAATGGTAGGGAACAAAATAGAAAATAAATCACTATATGGTTGACTTACACAAACCCAATACGGCAGAATGAGCTTATCTGATTTCTGGTATTTCGCACGTCAACAATACAGTGCAATCTCAGCTACATTAGAACGAAGCATTCTGCGAGGAGAAAACAATATTGCTATATCTTTAACAGTATCTTCACACTCATTGTTTTGGAACATAATTTTTGATCTAAAACAAGCAATAGAAAGTAAAAAATAACTTAAGCATCAGGAACTCAAGAAAGTCATCACACATATAAGCAGAGAAGTTCAGCTACATCAAAATAGGCAGTAAAAAAATACTAGATGTTCAGCACAGAGAAGAAATTAGGAGTTCAGCAACAAAGTGTAAAGAAGTTCAGGTATGAAACAATAGGCAGTTCATAGTGGTAGATGGATGTAAAATCTGGCCAGCTGCAGTCATCTCTTAGAACGGTCATTCTTAAGTCTAGTAACACTAAAATAAAAGTCATCAACCTTCTTTCGGATGACAGCAAGTTCACTATATGCTCAGCAAAAGAAATAGAAAATAAGAGGAACATTCCAGCACAACATTCAAACACAAGCACATCTCAGCTGCTACACCAGAAAAGATAAAACAACAGGATTATAAACATCACAACCCATGCATTACAGACCACCCCCCACATAGAAACAGGTTCACTTAACTTTATTTACAAACCAACTGACAAAGCACAAACCAGAAGTTCAACTTGCACCACACAGGCAGTTCACAGGGATATCATGAACCAAAACCAAAAACAAAAGGAACGGGGATGGGGAAACAAGAGAGAAGCATGCTCCTCTCTTTATGGATTCTTTCCTATTCTAGTCACAGCACTGGAATGATCAACCTCCTCTCCCACGCTATCGATTTCCATCTCTTCATCGTCATCTCAAGTAGACATTGCAACATCATCAGGGAGGACAGCAGCAGCAGTTGGACCAGCTGGAGAATCTGAAACAACAAAACCTGTTGGAGCAGTTGGAGCAGTTGGAGCAGCTGGAGAACCAACATCAAAAATAACTGATGGCTCTGCTGCAGGAGACTTCTCCGGGCATGCAGCAGCACTACCACCAGTCTCAACAGCAGCCTCGATGGGATCTGTCTCCAAAATGATATCTCCAGCTGTCCTGCCCTGCTCAGCATCAGAAACCACAATGCCAATGGACGACTGAGGTTCAGTTGGCTCCACCCCGTCACAACAGTCGGTGCCTGACATGGTCTTGTCTGCAACCTTCTCTGGAGAAACACTAGAAAGATCATTCTACAGCAAAGAATAGAAAGTCATTACAAATGGGCACACAGTGATAAAATGCAAAAAGAAGTACAATAAAAAATGAGACAAATGGACAAGAAAAATGGTACTTTCTTTTCACTGCCATGAACCTCATTAGTTGATACATCACTCACGGGAACAGGTTCATGCACAAGAGAAGTTACACTTTCAGGTAAAACATCCTCCTCAACCTTAGCATCATCATCAATAGCCTATAAAAAAATCATGAAGAACACAAATGTCTAATCAACAGAGGTTCACATTACATAATAAAAGAAGGTCAGCTATGACAAAATGACACATAGTGGAAGTCTAAATACAGTAAACATAGAAAGGCAGATAGAAAACTACTCTAATGCAAAAGGAAACAAAAAGGGCCAGTTATGGAAATGACAGAAGTTCAGGTGATGTAGCCCCTGAAGTTCAGGTACTGTAAACAGAGAAGGTCACCTAGGAAACACTAGTGCTAAGAGGAAAAGGTTTAGGACACATGAAACCAATAAGGGTCACCTATGACTACAAAATAGTAATAACTAACAAGCTAACAATGAACATTAATGCACAGAAAATATCAAAAAGCCAACGCAAATAAACCTCTTTGGTATGATCCACATGGCCTCCTTCACGACCCAAACGAACAGGATCTTGCCTCTGAATCTGACTCACAACAACACTTGCCTCATCTTACGGCTTGTAATGAACATCCTGCATTTCCTTGAATAGCCGAAAACTAGCATGGAGGTGGGAAGTGCTTTCACGAAGCTCAACAAGATATTTAGCTTCAACTGACAAAAGCTCCTTCAAAGACTCAGCATCAAAACTGTGGCCGGGAGGAAGAATCCCATCCGCGCGACTAAGACGCTCAATCGTTGTTGGAACACGAGCCATCTCTCCACAAACATTTTCCAGAAGTCCATCAATCCTAGCAAGGGAAACATTCGCAGCATCAAACAAACCCTCAAAGGACACGCCACCTGTAGTACTCACATTGGCAGAAGAACCTCCTGGATCTATAGGGGCACTAGTGTTAACATCCTGGGCGAATTGAAATCTTGGGTAAGTTCCACTCCCTAGGCCGGAGGCACAAGGCATAGTAAGAAAATGACGTTCAATAACCCTAAAGAACACAACCTCAGCCTGTGTCTTCCACTGCATACAAAAACAAAGTCAACACGTCGTAGAACAAATGAAAGAACATGGAAGCAGAAATACAGAAGACAGTAGCAGAAGTTCAAGTTAGTACCACAAGCTGATACTTAAAAAAGATAATCACAAGGAAAAAAAGGCAGAACAATCAAATACACAAAGTACACCAAAAATTCCACTAATGCCTACACACGCAGTACATTTCAGAAGTCCAACTATATCTACGTAGGCAGTACAACCATTTATGACCAGAAGTTAAGATGCTTTTAAGCCGTTAGAAATTTACATAGCAGAAGTTCAACCATGGATAACAACATGTTAAGCTAATTTCCTATGTATTTATCCAGAATTTCACCTATGTACACAAAGGCAGTAATACCATATAAGCCAAGAAATTCAGCTAATTTACTCGTCTATATGAAGCAGCAGGTCAGCTATGTACATAGCAAAAGTTGAACCATGCACACCAAGGTAGTGCTAACTACACAGGAAAGAAGAAACACTCACAGGAAGTTTCCCAAACACCCAGGTGGCTGGGTCATCATCACCCTTCCTGACCAAGTCAGCAGCAACAAGCTCAAGAAGATTGGCCTGATTCATGAAACTTATGTGAGGGGTCCTCAAGTCAACAACAGGCTTCTTGCCAATGAAAACGCAGTCCAAATACATAAGAAGCAGCACGATGGCCCAGCCTGTGACAGCTTTTCCTGTGCTAGTCCCGAGCTAAAACTAACAACCCTTCGAATGTCATCAACAACCAACTAGCAGTAGTCCATTTCTGCCATATCTTCAGAAACAAGGTTCTCAGCCATTGTTGCTTCCCTGGACACTCGTGTAGAGGTACTAGGAATAACCACCTTCACGAATAGAATCAGGTAAAACACCTGCAAAACCAGATCATCATTCATCTGATCCTCCACAAGTTTCACAAGGATATTCCGCAGATCCTTTGTCTTAATGTCGTCACCCCTACCGTAGCCAAGTTTAGACTTCAGCCTCATGACATCATCATCAAACCCATCATTCGAGGGCCTAGGAGGGATACGATCACCTTGAGGGAATTCAAAAAGATGGTGAATAAATCAATTGTAATACACAGAACCTTGTTCGCCTCACCCTTGTCCATAATCATGGTTGTAGGGTCAATCCTCGTGTAGATGTTGCCCATCAAAGGACGATAAATGTTGGAATCAACAGTCAAGTCAAACACACAACCAAAACCAGCCTTGATAACCCTCTCCCTGTGCGTAAGTTATAGCATTTTCGCACACGTCTTGACCTCTTTCAGTGAGCAGCGAACTATCTTGTTAAAATGTTTCGCTGCATCTCCTCTTTCATCACCTTCTTCGGGTGCTTTGCCTGCTCTCTTCCTCCTCTCAGGCCGCTTCACAAGCTGATACTAAAAAAAATACAATCACAAGGAAAAAAGGAAGAACAATGAGATACACAAACTACAACAAAATTCCACTAATGCCTACATACAAAGTACATTTCAGAAGCCCAACTATGTCTACATAGGCAGTACAACCATGTGTGATCAGAAGTCCAACTATGTCTACATATGCTGTACAACCATGTATGATCATAAGTCCAACTATGTCTAGATAGGCAGTACAACCATGTATGACCGGAAGTTACCATGCTTTCAAAATGTTAGAAATGTACATAGCAGAAGTTCAACCATGTATACCAATGCAGTAATAAAACATGTACAACGACAACTTAAACTAATTTCTGATGTATTTATCCAGAAGTTCACCTATGTACACAAAGGCCAGTAATACCATATAAGCCAAGCAGTCTAGCTAATTTACTCATCTATATGAAGCAGAAGGTCAGCTATGTACATAGCAGAAGTTCAACCATGAACGCAAAGGCAGTGCTACAAACACAAAAACTACAGCAAATCTATAAATGCCCTCAAAAGCAGTAAACATGAGAGATTCATACCTGATTAGTGGCAGCATCATCATCATCGCCATCCTCGTGATCAGCGTTGAAATCAGCATCATCCTTGTCCTCTGGGTTAACACGAGAACACTTCTTCACACCCTTGCCAGATGCACCAGCACCAAGTGGAGAAGGCGTAGGCGCCGCAGTGGCAAGCACAAGATGAGTACATCGTGGCATTCCACCAAGGGCTAGCCCATCCTCTTCAGCAATTTCTGCAGACTTTGAAACACGTGGGCTCCACCGAGGAGTAACTTCACCAACTAAATTCTTCCTGGCAGCAATCTTCTTGATTTTCTTCTTCATGGGGACAACCATGACATCAGCGACACACGGCATGTCTTCCTCAACCACAGAGCAATGCCCAACAGTGAGCTCAGCAACATCAACAAATCAGAACCTTCGACTGATGGAGCCCCCCTGCTTGGCAGCAGCAGTGTTTTCATATAAACAAATCTTAGATAGAATATCATTGATGGTGTTCACAGCTTCCTCTCATGTGGACAAATCTGCAAAGAACACAAAAAGCATTGCAAAAAACAAAAATAGTTAGCAACAAAAACTAAAAAACACACAACAGGAATAAGTTAAAAAAACATGGCTTGAGAATTTAAAATAAAAAGAAAGGAGTTGCACATACTAGGTGAAGCAAGACCTGTAGAAGGAAGTTCCTCGAGGCTTGAATTATTCTCAAGGCTCGAAGATACCTCAGCAATCAAAGACAAAGGAATAACATGTGATTTAGCCGCATTAGATATTGGAGCATCAGTATTAACTTCTGAAGCTCCATCTTGATCAGAGGCATTTTTCCAGAACTATTCAATTCATCATCAACTACAAAAAATGCAAGTAAAAAAGGAAGTTCAGTCCTAATCAACAATCCTACACCAAAAGGAGGTTCTACTACTGTATCAATATATAATAACATGAAGTTCATTAATACCTAACAAAGAAGTAAACACAAATGAACAATTTACGATTTACATACTAAATATAGAATAATCTACACTAGAGAGGGTACTACATATAAGATGAATGTCCAGAAGTTCAACAATATATAACAAAGCAGTAAAACAAAATACACAGAACAGAAGTTTAACCAAATTTCATTATAAACAAACAATAATTAAAACTAGAAGTTCAACTATGTGGCCCAAGCAAGTACCACATAAAAAAGATGTAGCATGAGCAGAAATACTATTTCACAAGCAAACTAAATATCAATACCATGAAAATGATCACACACAAAAAACAAAGATATACACGATAAAAATGTGAAACATGTGAGAAGTCCAACAACACTTGGTGACATAGTTCACCAGCAATTCATCAAATAAAAATTAAGTAACATTCTACTAACTTAAACTAAGGGTAAAATGCATACACATGAACTTTGCTAGAAGTTCACACTTTTAAGAATGGGTAGTCCAACAAGACAACCAAGTGAAGATATGGGCAGACATATATAACAAAACTTCTACTTGAAATACAAAATGCAACTACATTAAGATACCTGGAGAAGGTTTTGAAGCCATGACAACACAACCCCCTTGATGAATGGTACTCCAAACACTATATCAACCTAAAAAACAGGGGATAGAATGCATATAGTTAGCAAGTAGAAAATCATATAATAAATACATTAGCACATCTAGAAAAGCAAATAAATCAAACCTAGGATGAACACAGTAGCACAACTAGGCAAGCACAACAAAAAAGTATCCATAAACTAACTAGCATGTGGCAGACACAATCTAAACTTCAAAATCAACAACACTAAGACAATTAGATAGATCAGATCCAGCATCAACCATCACACCACACCCTCTCTTACATGCATCTGACTGCTGAAATCACAAAGGGGAAATGGAATCCACTAAAGTGTGAAGGGAGAAATAGCACACACAAGAATCTCACATACAAATCTGACCACGGGGGAATGGAATCCACTCACCACACGCACAAGAACCTTACCTAATCTCCACCCCAACCATCAGAACTTCCTCACTCTTCTAGCCTTCTCCTTCAATCTTGCCTTGCCTGACCTTCTTTCTCCATGCAGATGAACTTCGCGCCCTCTGCAAGACAAGGATTGCCATGGAATTCCTCTCCTAGCTCCCCGACGAATTGCTCTCAAGGTGGCCTATCTACTGTTGGAGAAAGGTTTGTCGAACTTCTAGCGAGGGTATGGTTGAACTTCCTTCTGTCTGTTATTTTCTTACAGCCATGTGAAGTTCTAGTAGTGTGTGAGCCTCGGTCCAGGCTACAAACAGTAGAAAATCTGCCTGCATTCACATGTGAAAATCCATGTGAATTTCAACTAGTAAGTGTGCTAGAGTTCAGATTGGTATGTAACTGGTTGTGTGGAAAAAATAAAAGGAAAAAAATATACATGTGATCACATGAAGGTTAGGTTGGTATGCACTAGTGGTTCAACCATTCAAACTCATGAAGGTTCAGGCTTTTTTTAACAATAGAAAGTATTTCCCCTTTGCAAACAAGAAGTCCAGGTTGTGGAGAGTGCTCAGCTCAGGTACATATATGTAATCAAATAGTGTAGAATTAACAAAATGTGAGTTTCACTCTGTGAAGGGTGCTCAATTCAGGTACAAAAGTATTGGCAGATGCTCAACTCAGTGCAGAGTGTGATGCCTATCCTAGGGAAAAAATATGTACATGAACACCACTTCTATATGAGAAGTTAAAGCTATGAATAATGCTCAGTTTAGTTACAAAGGTATAGGCAAATGTAACTGGTGTGCTAACAAACATTTTTTCTTTTATGTCAGCATGACGAGAGACGCATGAAGAGGCTTAGAAGTTCCCAACAGCAAGTACACAATCCTAAGCCTGTACGTGTTGCACCACCCCCTCAATGGGTCACACCTCAAACGCACCAACAACATTACCAACCTGCTCTACACCAAAATTGGATGACACCCGAAACCCATGGAGATTACAAAGACGTTGGGTCACAACCCTATCCTCACAACTTTGCGCCTCCACCTAATTGGGTGACACCCGAAAACCCACGAGCATTCTTTGTATCCACCAGCAGACTGCCAAGCATGCTGATGGAGGAGGGGGTTAGCTCAAGTCCTGCATGTAACACTGGAGGTTATCCTGGTGTGCCTCGTTAATGCCAAAGGGAAGCAACTAAATCAGATCCAAGGACAAATCCAACAGGAACACACATGGAGGAGAGTGCTCTGCACGCTACCACCGTTGGATGCTGTTACTGCTCCTACAACTCAGAATTGTATGGAACATAAGGTGGATGGATTGCTTCACAAAAGAAGAGGGCAAACAAAAACCATGATCGCAATGCCTCCACAACCACCTCAATCAAAAAGGATGCAAACAAGAAAGAGGACATCTTCAGCCCTCCTTCCTCCTCCTGATCCACTCCTACATCCTGCTATGATAACTCCGCCGTGCCCCATCCTAGAGGGCCAGCAACAGACTGCGATGTAGTTGTGATAATACATGCACGTAAGTGAAACAAAAATTTAGGTATTTATATACGCATCATGTATTATTTGCAAATTTTCTACTCCCTCCAGGATAACAAGTTCATAAATTGCATTTTAACGTGCCATCTAGATTATTTTTCTTTTTCTGCAGATGCCGGACATCCCAGATTATCTAATACCAAGACTAAAGATGCGATTCCAGAATGTAGAGAAAGCAAGGGAATTTTGTAACAGATACGCCAGACACGCAGGTTTTGGAATCAGGTAGACGGGAGGGAATGACAATCACAAGTATTTTGTTTGAGCATTCCAAGGGAAACACACAACTTCTGTTTTAGAGGCTGACAGGAAACGAAACAAAACATCACAAAGGACAGGCTGCAATGCAAGAATGAGGGTGAAGGTGCATGAGGATGACACATGTGTGGTAGTGGACATTGAGTACAATCATAATCACCACCTCATGCAATCTGATGACATCGCTACAAAAAAATACACTTCCGTGATGATACGTGTTTGTCACAGTAGGTCACATTTTTTGTCATGCATGTACATCCTTGACGATTTTATGATAGAATGAAGATAGTCGTACCTGTGCAGTCGTCGAAGTGTTCCATGAGATGACCAAATTATCATCACGGAAGTATCCACTTCCATGATGATAAATCGCGTGTCACAAAAGTGCTTTCGTCAAGGGTGACCGACACGTGGCATCCACCGTAACGGAACGCCGTTAAGCTATCGGGTCTGGTTTTCGATCCGATAACACGTTAACAGCCTGAACCAATGGGGATTTTCCACGTGTAAAATCATCATTGGCCGGAGGAAACACGCGTTGCCTCACCGTTGGGACAGATGTCATCCACTCATTGGACAGGAGCCGCCTATGATAGGTCTACATGTGGCACGGCCCAACAGTGGCCCATTCTGGTGAAAAAGGCCGGCCCAGTAAAAATTAGCAGGTTGGCCCATATAAGGCTTACTTGTGTCAGGTCCATTTAAGCCCACGACACTTAGGAGATGTGCCAATTCCGCCCGTCAATGGCCCATTAAAGATTTGACACCATTGCAGCCCATCGTTAGTTTGAGCCCGTTAACAGCCCGCTATATATTTGGGCTCAATATCGGCCCGATGAGATTAACGGCCCATTCAAGGGATGGGCCAATTTTCAGGATGTACATCTTTCGGCCTTTTAGCGACCCATTTAAGTGTTGGGCTAATTTCCGGCCCGGTGTGTCTTTCGCCCTGTTGACAGCCCATAAATCAGTTGGGCCATTTGTAGTCGGACCTGACTTTTGGCCTTTTTGCGACCCATTTAAGTGTTGTGCCAATTTCTGGCGCGATGTGTCTTTCAGCCTGTTAACGGTCCATAAATCAGTTGGGCCATTTGTAGTCGGACCTGAGTTTTGGCCTTTTAGCGACCCATTTAAGTGTTGGGCCATACCCGGCCCTCTGCGCCTTTCAGCCTGTTTTTGGCCCATAAATGAGTTGGGCCATTTGTAGTTAGACCTCAGTTTTGGCCTTTTAATGGCCCATGCCCTTCATGGTCCAATACCTGTCCAGTTTCTCTTTTGGCCTGCTAAAGGCCCACAACACAGTTGGGCCATTTACAATACGACCTGACTTTCAGCCTCTTAGCGGCCCATGCTCTTCATGGTCCAGTACAAGCCCGCTGTCTCTTTCGGCCTGCTAAAGGCCGATAGTATAGTTGGGCCATATGTAGCCCGAACTTAGTAACGGCATGTTAACGGCTCGTAAAATCAAATGGGCCCACCTGTTGCCCGCTTCGATGTTGGCCTGTTAAGGACCCGGGAGGTAAGAGGGCCGACCATTAAATGGGCCCACTAAAGTTTGTACATGTCTTTAGGCCAAATTATATAATTTGAGCCCATTACGATGAGCAATTATGCACAGGACCAAAACCGATCAAGCAAAGGTACGACATACAGGGAAACATGTTGCACATCCAGCATATATTATAGGAAATTACATCCACTGGGAAATCAAAGATTGATGCCAGTGCAAATAAATGAACAGAACCTAATGATCTACAACGTCACAATCTGCAACCTCAGCACGGATGACGCCCATAAGCATGTGGGCAAGTTCTTGATGCTTTGCTACACTGTCGCTGAAAACATTGATCAATTGTTGTTGCGCACGAATCTGCACCTTTGATTCCTCCACCATTTCCGTCATTGCTTTAGCCATTAATTGGTTCACAAACATACATTTTTTCCGTTGCATTCGAGACAGAGGATACCGAACAGATTCATATGGCGATTTTGGCAGGCTTCTATTATTGATAGTGGAGAGTGTCTCGACCACTACATCATAACATAAATTAGGAGGGGAACCAAACAGATTAATCATGAGTTATTGCCATATTACCTGGCCTAGGTTTATTGGAAAGAAACAATGGGGTTGCCTTGTTGTTTTCAAAGTTTGTCTTCTTATCTTCAGCAGCCCGCACCAAATTAACACACTAGCATTGCTATCATTGGCCAAGTCAGATAAGAGGAAAACAACATTGACACAACGAATGTTTGGGCAACTAGGCTACACCAAATTAACACAATATGGCATAGCTATCATCAGCCAGGTATGGTAATACGAAAGCAACATTGACACAATGAATGAATGGGCAACCAGAGCAGGAGTACAATTCAGTAATGTGCATGATATGAGATAGTACACTCATGCAGCTCAGTACGCTAAACTACTAGGCAGTTTTCTTTACAAAAATCAACATTGGCGCCTTTAACATTTTGCTACAACTAATTTTATATTAGATAAAGGTTGGATTCACGACGATTAACAAAATACTTGCTGATGTAAAAATATAGTGATATACAACATGTACTTACATCAGCATTGGAGCACAGAGAATTCCCGCAAGATATTTTCCTCGAATACAATCCCAATGGAGGAAGTCTTCAATCATTTAACCTTATTTTCTAAAAGATAGATGGGTAAGAAACATGTAGAAAATATGATTAGACTGCTATAAAATTTCATGATGCGAGGATACGCACACGCTTCTTAGAATGGAATTGACATTGTTTTGTTGGACTAGAGCGGACTAGTTCTTTGGCCACTAGAATCTGCTTATTATTAGTGGGACTTGGGTTTCTCTTTGCTGGAGCAGTATCTATGAAAAATGGAGTTGGTTTATTATCTCCTGGCGTTTGGATCTTTTGCAAAGACCTGGTTTGTAACCCTTAAGATTCTAACTTAGCCGTCTTCCCCTTGCAAGCCTTATATAGAAGAATGGTGCTTCAATTATAGAACATGCTATAACAGAGATGGAATAGGTACTAAAGAATAGAAAGGCATGACATATTAACATGTATTCCCTCCATCCGGAAATAAATGGATGGGTCTAGGCGTATTTCAGTTCTAGATACATCCTTTTTATCCATTTCAGCAACATGTAATCCGGACGGAGGGAGTATGTTGTAAGAGCTAGGGATACGACATGACAACACAGTAAAAAAACACTAGTTCAATGTAAAATTGTATGCTAGCGGAATACATACCGAAAAAACTAAGGCAACATACACATGTATGATTGGGAAACTAAGATGGCATTGCAACAGAGCACTAGAACATCAATTCAATGTAAAAAAACATGGTATGGTAGACAGATGAAGTACATACTTATGAATAACAATGCATAAGATATTCAGAAGCATGATGCCCAAATTAAGCAGATGGCATTGCGATAGAGTAGAATGACTGAATTTGAAAACATGTTATCATGAATGGAATAGGTACTAAAAAATGGGAAGGCATGACATATTTACAAGCATGATCAGCATGCTAAGCACACGGCACTGCAATAGAGTAGATACACTCCAGGACATTATATGCATGTTGTACCGATATCACGGGCCAAGTTAGAGCAAGGACCTTGTGGGGTGAAGAGGATTCATCATCTTTCTGCAATTCTTCTAAAGAACTGCCTTTACACGTTACATCATATTGGGTATCATTGACATCAAGTTTATTGGCCTTTACATTGCTCCGTGAGGTTCTTGTGGATATATCTGTGTGTGCAATTATATCTGACATGCATGGAAGACAACTAGTAGTTAGATTTATGTAATGAGTGCCTGTAGGAGATGACATAAATAGTAGGACTAGGGTTAACTAGCAGCAATAGGTCTAAAAAACTAAAGGGAGAACACAGATGAAAGCTACAGAATATGTATTGTTTGTACTCGAGATTAACTAGATGGCACACAAAAGTATTAAAGAACAACATAGGTAATACTAGAAGTGGTATAGTACTATAATCACCATCTTGTGGGATAGCATTGGCTGATGGATGATAACTATGTGTCGTGGAATTAACACGTCAGATGTCCTAGCGGAGGGACTTCGTCGTGGAGCCATCGCAACGAGTTTAGCTTAAAGCGGTTAAGCCGGAACAAAGGACACAAGAAGTTTATACTAGTTCGGCCCCTTGCGGTGAAGTTAAAAGCCTATGATCCAGTAGTTGTGGGATTGATTGATCTCGATTAGCAGGGAGCGAATCCGCTTTACCTATCTCTTGAGCTGTTGTTTCTTATCCCCGAACCGCCGTCGGGTCGTCCCTTAATATCCATAGGTTGACGCCCAGCCGGTCTACAGAATCCCGAGGCCGGCTCATACAAGTGTCCGGCTCAGTTTCTTCCTTTCCCTAACTTACAATATAAGTTATACATCTATGGCGGTTCACTACTATGTGCGCTAATCCTCCATTGGTCTCTGGGCCTCTAAGCATAGTTAACGCGCCATACCCTTCATCTTCATGGGATCTTATTCAGGACTCCTTGTGAGTGTAATCCTACCCCTCCTGGGCGGTTTATACTCAGTAGTCATATCCCCAACATTAGGCCCTAGATTGGTTTGAACTTGTTCATGTCAATCTTCAACTTAGAAAATTCAGATTTGAACCTCTTCGTGTTGACCTTGTAAATCGCCATGACGTCATCTTATGAAATCACCGTAAACCGTCGTGATGTCATCTGTGTAAATAACTCATAAAGATTTCCCTTTTATTAATTGATCTCCTAAAACCGAGGCGACAGCTGTGCCCCATTCTCCGTTTCAAGCTCCTCGATTCCCGCGCTTGCCTCACTTATCCATTTGCCTTATAAATAGGACCGGAAGGTCTTTTTCTTTTACCCTTCCGTGCTTCTTCTTCCTCCTCGCAACTCCTGAACCCTACAGCTCCGCCGCCGCCCTTGACTTTCGAGCTCTGCATTGTCACTGGCCGCTGCATCAACCTGATCGTACCAGAGAACTGCAGCACTTCTCCGCCGCTCCTATGAAGCCGGTAAGCCTTCTTTCTTCAACCCTAGATCTGCATTAGGGGTTCATACCTTCGACGGTGTTCATCAGTGTTCATCGTTTGTTCGTTTGCTTTCCCTTACTGTCTCATCGAATCTAGACAAACTTGACATCTTCCCTTTGCGGCCGAAGCTGTAGTTTTATTTTGTCTTGCCATAGTATCCTCTCTTTCATGAACAGATCCCATCTGAACCATTTCTATGCTGCTGTTGCCATTTTAGATCTTTGAAATTTTTCCTTTTTCTGAAGTGCGCTAGATCCATAATGATAACCTTAGCTTGTAAAACCTATTTGCGTAGCACTTAGCAATTTTCAGATCTGTTCTCTTCCAAACCACTGTAGGCGGTTTAACCCGTAGAAAATGATAATCCGCCAGGTACCATTAGCCCTCACGTAAACCACCGTCTTTTACTTGAACATCAGTATCTGGTTTAATGTGCACACATTCTTTGATTAAATTCCCCGGTTTGACATGGGTTTATGCATATGAATCTTGAACCATGAAACGACATTTGAAATTCCTTTACAGCTTGTCACCAAAAATGGCCAAACAGTTCTCCTCTTGCAATTGGGTTCCTTCCTGGATTACAGAAGAGCAACTCACTGGGTATGTTCTGACTGGCGCTTTAGCAAAGAAGGAGATCATTCATTGGAGAGTCCGGGGTACTGAAAATCCTCCTGAACCTCAATATGGAGAGGTAGTTGTATTTATGCAGCATCTGGATTGAGGGTTTAGCCCTCTCGGATCAAAAAGTTTTCGTGATCTACTTGCCAATTTCCAACTCCACCCTCAAGACATTGGACCGAACTCTGTGTCCAACATTTGCAATTTCCATGTGTTTTGTGAAGTTTATCTGCAAGAAGAACCGACTGTTGAACTTTTCAGAGACTTCTTCCACTTGAAACGCCGTACTGAATTTACTGACGGCCCCAATACTGAACTTGGCGGAGTGTCGATTCAGAAAAGGAAATAAGTCAATTTTCCTCTTGCCAAACATCACAACCATCCCAAAGATTGGAATCAGACGTGGTTCTACTGTCGGAACACTGCTCCTGCTGATCAAAATCCTCGGCCGGGTTATCGTGCTTACTGACTCAGCAATGAATATCCACTGTCTCAACGGCTTACTGCCAAAGAACGACAAACATATGCACCACAGCTTTCTAAGCTCCGGGCTCTTATGGCAAACGGTTTAACCGGTATTGACCTTGTCCGTTGCTGGGTTTCATGGGGTATCTTGCCCTTAAGCCATCGCACCAGATTAATGTACGAATATACTGGGGATGTCAAGGATCCTCAATGGCACACTGAATTACAGATGACTAATGACGAGATAACTGAGTCTGTCAAAAAGATGCTAGATGAACCGATATCAGAATGCAGCAAGACCGGGCTACGTCCCTTTTATGCCTCCAACAAACCGCTAGCTGTAAGAATTTATCTTTTTGCTTTTTAATCCGTATCCCCTTTTGACACTTTATCATAGCCTTCTGTTTATCCTTACAGGACAAAGATCCATTCTGGAAGAGGAAAACTCAAGACAAACCGGCAAAACCACAAGACAAACCGGTGAGAGCTCCTCGTGCTAAGAGCAAGGCCACAAAGAGGCCATCAAAGAAGAAAACCGCCGAGTCCTCTGATCCGCCCGAAGATGTTGATGACTCGGAACCAGAGGTAGAACTTGACTCCCTTGGTTCATTTTTCATACATCTTATTGACAATGACCATTATCAGGATGATGCGGAAGCCAGCCGTGCTGACCACGTAGAGGTAATCTCCCTTTCCTCCAATTTAGATCTTGTGACAGTATGAAAACTCCGGCGCACAGTCCGGAAAGTGAAACGTTCACATCCTCTCACTCATTTGGATCCACACTTTTCTTTGAAGACACAGCACCCTGAAGCTCATCGCACAACCCGGCACAGTGTCCAGCAAGTCACTTCCAACGGTTTACCATACACCCCAGTCCGGAAACGCCGTCCAGAGGTCCTTTGTACTTCTAATACATCTTACCCCTTGGCGGGTTACTTCCGACATCCTCTTAATCCGTCTGATTCGAATTATCAAGTAACTTCTAATTCATCCTCTGGCGACTCATCAACCACACAGATGCCTCCCCTCAAGACCATCCCTGGGTAAGTATAGTTATTTTAGCTTTGCTTTCTTGCACTGGTTTACCATATTAATCTCTGTTTGTTATTTGCAGTGCCAAAGTCCGATTTAGCAAAAAAGCCAAACTGAGTGCTCCCACTGAGGAGAATCCATCTTTTGAACCGGAGAGGACTTCAGAAGCTGCTGATCGAGATGCTGATGTTGCTCTAGATGATCCTGTGCTACAAGATCAGGACACTTATGTTGATCCACCAGAAGTTAATCCGGTTAGTCCTCATGTTGATCCGCCAAGCCCAGCTGCCGATCCACCAAGTCCAGCTGCTAATCCTCCAAGTCCAGCAAGAGCCGCTGCCAAACCGTCCAACGCAGATGAGATTGTTGATGGCAAGACTGATGATGTGGTGATTACTGGTTTCGGCCACACTACTCCTGGCGACCCTGTCGCTTTATCAAAACATAGTGCCAAAGAGGAATTTATTACTGTGGACAAAGGCAAGTGGAAGACTGATCTATCAAGTTATGGTCATCTCAGTGCTCAAGAGATCCATTCTGGATACTTAAACCACTTGTATACAAGTCGTGATTACAAGGCCGGTTTAGTCAACTTGATGAAGGAGCGCTATGAGGTAACTTCTATTCAAACATTTTTATAAAGTTTTGTTTACTTTATATCAACTCCATTGTAGCCCCCAAGGGCAGGTTATCTCTTCAAGATGAACCGGGACTTTTGTTAAAAAACACTTTAACTGTGTAGCCCCCAAGGGCCGGTTTATCTCTTCAAGATGAACCAGGCTTTCCTATTGCAAAGCTTATCCTTGTTGAATTCCTTCACCTCCGGTTTATCTGATCAATTAGGCATTAGCCCCCAAGTGCCAAGATTAATACTTGTATTGAGCCTTGGGACTTAAAATATCAGTTAAGAAGAAGCAATCCGTATTAGCCACCAAGGGCCAAGTGTATAACTTGTTATGTGCTTGGGACTTTGAGAAAAATAGTAACAACTTTATCATCTGTCCTTTCCAGGCTGACTTGAGCAACAAAGATGCCAAAATTGCTGATCTTCATGAAAATATCAAGTCCCAGCACGTAGAAACCTCCAAAGCGAAAGATGAATTGAAGGGCGCTTTAACTGCCATGGAACAATTAAAGGATGGCTTCAAGAATGAGCAGGCAGAGTGGGAAACTGAGAGGGCTGCTCTGGTAAAACGGGCTGAGGATGCCGAAGCGGCTCTTAAACCGATGGCCGAAGAGCTAACCAGTTTAAAACATCAGATCAATGCTATGACTGCTGCTATATTTGGTAAGTATTCTTTTTAAGAGCCTTTCATAATCATCTTTGAAACTGCTGGTTTAACAGCAAATTCTTAAACCGTTGCAGGTAGTTGTGTTGCTTATCTGGGCTCAAACATGCGTAAAAAGTTGAAAGTAGCCTATACTTTGATAGAATAACTCTATACCAGTGCTCAACGAGTCATCTGCGTAGCCTCATACAATAAACCGCCGCGAACCTTGATCAAGGATACATTGACCGAATTATCTATGACACCTGCCCAGATAGAAGATGTAAAGCAATCTGCTGCAAGGGCTGGCGCTCTATCAGCACTGACTCGGGCCAAAGCTTGGATAGCTGATATTGATCCAAAAGATGTCAGAAAAGGCTATCCTAGCCAACAAGAAGACGAGTCAGAATTTGATAGTGAAGCCCTCAAAGCCTTGACAAAGGAAATGCCCCTCTTGCAAGAAAATTGGCCGAAGAGGTCAACTTGTCTGTCCACCGGTCCAACTATGATGCGGACAACTAACGGGTTGATGCATCTGTTAAAGAAGTGCAGAATCTTATCCCGCCAATCCGTAATCACACTTATGCCCCTGATGTTGAACCGTCCAATCTTATAAGTGACGAAGTTGTCTTCCAAGCTTTAACCGGGATTGATTGGGCCACCGTTGACTTCCAGCCACTGGGTGGCGAGGAGGAGGTTGAACCGACGCGAGATGATCCATCAAATTCATGTCAACCTAGTGACGAATCATAATCCGACAGCCGACTTTATTTCTGCAGATTGCGTTCTAGGCAACAAACAATTATTTGTTTGGGCATGAAAGCGCCTTGTAATAGGCTAGTTCAAATACTTTGATCTTCTGCCATCGTGCACTGCTACATGACACTGTGTAATCCGTCATGATTGTTGATATGCTTGCTCATATGCCTTAGTACTTTCATGAAATCCAGCCTTCTGCATTTGAGAAAACTTAAATGTGCCCTGGCAGTTTACCGTCGGACGGGTTATGATACCCAATACCGAACAAGAGTTTTTATAACCAAGGCTATAAAGCAATGAAATATGAAATATGCCATACCTGTGATATTGAATCACATCGTTGGTTTACCAACTTGTGTAATGAGGGTGAGAACCCAAATCTTGAGTGTTGATAACTCCCACCATGTTGTGCTGGTGCATAATAAACCATGCCGGGTTATGAGAAACACCGGATGATCATCCTGACGACTTATAGTCCATGCCAGACCAGGCTAATAAAACTCCGGTTTATAATTGATTTTGTGCTAACAACTAATAGTTGAAAGCCGCACCGGGTTAAGAAACACCGGGCTGATGAGATGACTTACAGTCAGGCCGGGTCAACAGACACCGGTTTACCTTAAAACCTAATCAAAGGAAAGAATAAACATGCAAAGATTAATCAAATAAAAACTTGTAGTCGAGGCTTTTCAAGGGCTACCAGGCCCAAATTCGAGGCTTTTCATGGGCTGCCAGGCCACTGAGTTAAACCATTTGACAAAGCCTTTTAAGATGGACCTCCAATTAACCAATCGTCATTTTAACTTTGACAAGTTCAGGGTCTGTATAAGATTGACTTGTCAAACGTTCGGCGGGTCATACCAGGATTACCTGGACAGGAGTGGCTTACTTGATGAAGGAAGGTTAACCCGGGGTTTTAGGTGAATACATAGGGCTTCCAAGCCATGGCTTGATAGCCTATTACAAGGGTCCTTTCAAACTCTTTGTTGCTGTGCACAAAGCGCCCCCAAGTAACTTTGTGAGCTGTACTCAACGGGTGCCAATATTTGAGCTGTGCTTTAGCAAAAAAACTCTCTTTGGCCCCTTGGGTGTGAAGCTCCCAAGCTTTGTTGTGGCATGATACCCGGTTAATTGAAGCAATAGGACATCGCTGTATAGGCAGAAGCCCCCTTGTAACCAAGAAATATTGGAAGAAACGGCAGAGGCCCTGCTTGTAGCAAGGATGCCGGTTTATTTATTGATCATAATATGTACATTGTCGAAGATATATACATAGTAGGAGCCTATGGCTCAGGTGTAATAAGGCCGAAGATGAGCTATATTCCACGACTGGCGAGTCTCCTCCTCTGATTTACGTGAATCTTTGTGCTCTCGAACATCGATGAGGTAGTATGACCCGTTGTTCAAATTCTTGCTGACCACAAAGGGTCCTTCCCAAGGTGGAGATAACTTCTGCATGCCAGTCTAATCTTGGATAAGATGGAGCACCAAGTCGCCTTCTTGGAAAGTCCTGGTTTTAACTTGGCGGTTGTGATAACGCCGCAGGTCTTGCTGATAAATCACCGAGTGAGCTGCCGCAATATCCCGTTGTTCATCAAATAGGTCCAAAGCATCCTGGCGTGCTGTTTCATTATCCGCTTCAACGTAAGCTGCCACTCGGGGCGAGTCATGACATATATCACTTGGGAGAACTGCTTCTGCTCCATAGACCATGAAGAAGGGTGTATACCCTGTAGATCTATTGGGGGTGGTGTTGATACTACATAGAACAGAAGGTAGCTCCTCCACCCAACAACCCGGGTCCGCTTCAAAGGGACGATAAGCCGGGGTTTTATACCCATTAAGATTTCCTGATTAGCTCTCTCCGCTTGACCATTGGATTGTGGGTGGGCTACCGACGACACGCCAAGCAGGATATGCTCACGTTGACATAACTCTTCCATAGCTCCCTTGGATAGATTTGTGCCATTATCTCTTATAATGTTGTGTGAAAAACCAAACCGGAAGATCACATTTTTCATGAACTGAACCGCCGTGGCCGCATCACACTTGCTCACTGGCTCTACCTCCACCCGCTTGGTGAATTTATCAACCGCCACCAGGAGGTGGTCTTCTTATCCTTGGATCTCTTAAAAGGCCCAACCATATCCAGCCCCCAAGTTGCAAACGGCCAGTTAATTGGAATCATTCTCAACTCCTAGGCCGGCACATGGGCTCGACGTGCAAACTTCTGACAACCATCACACCTTCTGACCAGATCTTCCGCATCAGCATGAGCTGTTAACGAGTAAAAACCGTGCCAGAAAGCCTTAGCCACCAAGGACTTTGAACCGACATGATGACCACAATCTCCTTCATGGATTTCACGCAAGATCTCACAGCCTTCTTCAGAAGAAACACAACGCTGAAACGCCCTTGAGACACTGCAGTGGTGCAACTCGCCATTGACAATAGCCATGGACTTAGAACGCCAGATTATGTGTTTGGCTAAAACTTCATCTTCTGGTAACTCGCCCCGGTTGATGTACGCCAGGTACGGCAACGTCCAATCAGGGATAGCATGAAGAACCGCCACCAGTTGAGCCTCCGGGTTAGGAATCGCCAGATCCTCCTCCGTTGGTAGCTTGACTAACGGATTATGCTAAACATCCAGAAAAACATTAGGCGGCACCGGTTTACGCTGGGACCCAAGCCGGCTTAAAGCATCCGTCGCTTCATTTTTGCGCTGATCAATGTGCTCGACTTGATAACCTTTGAAATTGTCAGATTTCGGGTTCCGGCTGACCCTTGAGGTTCGAACTCTGGGGTGCGCATGAAGATCTCTCCCCTACCAGCTCACGCATCAAAGTCTCGCAAGGATCTAAGCAAGAAAGATGAACACACAAGGGACACGAGATTTATACTGGTTCATCCCACAATTGTGGTGTAATACCCTAATCTAGTGTGTGGTGTGGTGGATTGCCTCAGGGGCTGACGATGAACAGTACAAAGGGAGAACAGCCTCGCGAGGGGCTGTTCTTGAGCTGGTGCAATGAACTGCTTGGGTTAGTTCATTCGCCTCTCTCTAATCTATGCGTCTTCTTGAGATAGATGCTCCATCTCTCTTTCTACCCTGTGGTGGCTAGTCCGATTTATAGAGGGAGGCCCTGGGCCTCTTCCCAAATAATGAGCGGGAAGGGCGCCAACAATTGGCCATTTTGAAGGGGAACATCTAGTACACATATCCTGACTAAAGTTGGTCTTCGGCTGCCAAAGGCTATGACGGTGACGCCGTCCTGGGCTCCACGATGACCTCCATCCTGTCGTTCAGCTGGTCTTGGTCTTGTTGCACCAAAACGGTAACCTTTTCCTGATGCCTTGGCATGTGCTTGCCCCCCTTGCACCGAAGGGGAAACAAGGCCACTGCGCAGGCCGGCGCCCGCCTGGTCTCGATCATCATGGCTTGCGTCATGGGCTCCTCGCAAGGTACCCTGCCTTGATCTGTCCGCCTCCTCGCGAGCCTTCCTAGGGAGGCTGCTCCTGAGGAAGCTTCCTGTCGTCTGCCCCGCGAGGCTTGGCCCCTCATGAGGGTCTTCAGCTTGAGCTGATGAAGCTGGGCTGCACTGGGCCCCCACTTGAGCCATGCTACAGGCCGCAGGCAGGCAAGTTTGGGAACCCCCGTTCCCAGAACTCCGACAGTAGACCCCGGGGCCAAGGCACGCCCAGACTTGGCTTAGAAGAGAAGCGAAGGGGCAAGAGCGAAGCTCCGCGGGCCCCAATAGCCTGCGGCCTTGGGCGTCACGTGGTGATTGATTGGACGTGGTTGTCTATGCTTCCCCACGACGCCTTGGCAACCTCACGACTTGACAAGTCCCTGCATGCAAAAATGGGTCATGATTACCTGCGATCGTGGAGGCCGGCCGTTGGCCTTCTCCGGCTATAAGTACGGAACGGCGCGAGCCATTCCATGTCATCTCCCCCTGCTACTCCTTTCTCCTTCATCCTCGCCCTTGCTTGCCCTCACGGCGAAGGCACCAATTCACCCGTTTTCTGAAGAAGAGAAGGGGAAGCCCCCACCCCCCCGAGAGGGTCCCGACCTGCTTTCGCCGAAGAAGCAGCTAGTCCTCTGCCGTCGAGATGAGGGCGCCAGGCAGGAGACGTCGAGGCCCTGGTCCAAGCGGCCGCCGCCTGGATTCCCACTGCCCTTGTACGCCCGCATCGAGGGCCCTGGAGAATAAGCCACCGAGCGACACCGTCAGAGCCGCCGTTGACGCCGGCGGGTTACGGCGGCGCGCTTCGTTCCTCCTGGAGTTCACGCCGAGGGCTCCTCTCGTGAGCTTGTGCTCCACGCCGCCATGCCTCCTCAATTTTGGATTCACCTACCTCCCTCCTTTGCCTTCGAGATCCCGCCAAGGGGGCCTCTCGAGCTTTGGCTGCAGCACGCTGACCGCAGTACCCCTGCGACCGGAGCGGAGGTCGAGGTTGTCGCTCCGGGCAAGGTTTACATGACCCATGGCTGGGGCGAGATCGCCAGGGTCTGCCGGACAGGGGGCGCCCTCGTAATCCACCTCGACTACGATGGCGCCTCCTTGATGCTCTTCAAGGTCTTCAATGCGGAAGGATGCCGGCTGGAATACTGCCCTGAGAAAAGCAGCCGGGGCATCGTTGTGGCGAGGACCAGGCCCACCAAACGCTTCCCCAGCAGCTCCTCAGGCGCCAGCGGAGGTGCCGGTGGGTCGAGCGACTCCGTAGAGCTTCACGCGACTCCGGAGACGAGCGATGACAGCTATGAGCCCCCGAGCTCGCACCGTGCTTGGAGCAGGGCGGGCTCGTTAGGCCGCCGACGCCACTGATATGGATGGTGTTGGCGTCGGTGCCCGATGGCCCACTGTTGATGATGGCGTCTCCTGTGGAGGCATGCGTAGTTAGCGTTGCTGAGGATTAGCACCTTTTGTTCCCTGCGAGAAATGGAAGTACCACCCCGCGGGGGTATGCAAGGCGCTGGCCATGTCTTTTGTGAATATCATATCCTCATGACAAATCAATGTGAGATGCTTGTCCTGTCCCGGCTTGGCTCCCCCTTTCTTTCCTCACGAGGGCTTGGTGCTCTACGCTAACAGGTCCCAGTCCCCAGGCAGGCTTCAGCTGTCGCTGGTATGCCATGTCGCGATGCCGTGGTCAAGGCCAGGAGGTGAGCGGCCCGAGGTCCAGTAAGAGCCCCTGAGTCGCGATGCTCAGGAGGTCCCCTTTAGCGCTCAAGCAGCCTCCATTGGGCGAGAAAGGCAAGCAACATTGTCGTGACAGAGCTGCAGTAGGTGAGGGTTAAGCACTGAGTCGAATCAGTTTTCGCGTGACTTATCTCATTGGTTTGGAGTGGCCTTCGGCGAAGTGCCGGGCCTGCGTGGCGGGAGCTGAGGTGCTGCTGGGCTAGGTCCTCACGAGCTTCTTCCCTCACCCCCGCGCTTTCCTTAACGCTCAATGTCCTCAGGTCCCAGCCCTCGAGCAAGCTCAGCCACCGCTGGTATGACAGGTCGCGATGCCGTGGATCAAGGCCAGGGGGTGACGGCTAGAGAGCCACTAAGAGCCCATGAGTCGCGATGCTCAGGTGCCCCCCTTCTAACGTGCATGCGGATCGTGCCAGAGAGAAGGAGTGAAGGCTCGCGACACCACCAGCATTACTTCTGGAGCGGGTCCTGCATATCAATCACGAAGGGAAACAAGGTCTGTCGTTACAGTTGCCAGCCAACCATTGGTCGCTCCGAGGGAGTGAGTGGGGCACTGAGGGCCTGGTGAGGTGACGCCTTGTGTGGCTGCCGTGGCCAGAGCCTAGCCACTCAGATTTTTAGGTGTTGGAGGGACAGACCCGTGCGCAAGTGCCATGCCAGAACGAGCGGCTCCAAAGGTAGGTGTCAATCGAGCAGGCGGTTAAGTCAAGCATGTCAAGCATGAGGGAGCAAATCCATTTAGATAGATGCGGAGAAAGCAAATGCCACTGGGTCAGGCCCGAGCAGCTTGGGGATAATGCAGCCCGAGAGGCGCCCCCAACAAGGTAGGTAAAGAGCATAAACAAAACAGATACATGCCGCAGGGACGGACCCACGCGACCTTGGAATGATGCAGCCCTGCGGGCGCTCCCAGCTGAAAATGGAACTTTGAAAGATGTCACCTGATACCGTTGGGGATGAAGTGCTGCTGAAGTAGTGGACGACGCGCGGTGAGGGAGCCGACCCTCACGAGCCTTCGGAGCCCTGAGCCTCGGGAGGCTCTAGGGGTCCGGGCGGCTCCTCAAGGTCCATCTCTATCTCCCCCAGGAAGGCGCGATGCCTGGCCACCTGAGCTTCCAAGATGCTCCTCATCAGGCGCTGGTGGGCAACAGCCGCGTTTGGCAGGCCGAAGGTCATGTGAACATAGCTGTGAGGTGGACCCTCACAATGCCCCACGCATGAAGGCCAGAGGCGCTCCTGAGACGCGGCTCGGTTGAGCCCTGGTACGTCAACCCAGATGCGCAGCCCAGCATCCTCGCCGGGATGTGGGGTTACAGCGGGTAGGCGGCGGCTGCCGCCCATGACTCTTGACTCCTGTAGCTCCTGAATGTTCCTCGTGATGAACTGCTGAGGGTTTGGCCCTCCTTGCCTCATGCCTTCCTGAGGGAATCGTGCCTTGAAGCACGCCTCCAAGTGGTGCCCGTGCGCCTCCCTCGTGACCTTGGCAAAGTCAGTGGCACTCCAAGACAGAGCCCCCGAGCCCTGCCCGAGGAGGGCACCGCGCGTGCCTTCCTATGCGACAGAGGGTGGTTCCCCTTGAACGGGCACGGATCCTGATGCAACGCCTCCGGAGGTTCCTGCCTCGAGAGTGTTCGGGCCAGGTGAAGCCTTCTTCTTCTTAGGGATCGCCTCTGGAAGCCTCCCGCTGCTGTGATCTGGGTCTTTGATGGTCGCGGCTTGGAAGGCACGATCAAGAGAACACACTGCATCCCTTTCCTCACAAGGAACTATGATGATTCCACCGCTTCCTAGCATCTTGAGGACATTGTAGCTGTGGTGACTCACTGCCATGAACTTGGCTAGAGCTGGGTACCCGTGGATGGCAATGTATGGCAGGCGAATGTGGGAGATGTTGAAGTCAATGAGCTCGGTACGGTAGTTGTTGCGCCGCCCAAAGGTGACAGGAAGGAGAACTTGCCCTATAGGAACTGTGGAACCGTCAGTGACTCCTGAGAAAGGCTTGGTTGGCAGAAGCTGATCATATGGCACTTGGAGATTGTTGAATGTCTCGACGGACAGGACATTGAGTCCTGCTCCACCATTGATGAGGGTCCTGGTGACTTGCACATTGCTGATGACTAGGGAACAAAGCATCGGGAGGACTTCGGCCATCACCGCACACATGAGCTGATCCACTGAGCTGAATGTGATAGCACATGCTGACCACCTAAGAGGGCGCGTGGTCTCAAGCTTGGGGAGAACTGCATTCACCTCGCGAGCAAACTGCTTGAAGATGCGCTGAGAGGCTAGGGCCTGAGCACCGCCCAGGATGCAAGCGATTGCGCGCGGCTCCTGTAAGCCCCCAGCCCCCTCGTCCTGGTGATGGTCTTCATTCCTTCTCGGTGGTGGTGGCAGAGGAGGGAGGCCTGCGTTGCCTTGAGGGCGGTCCTCACAAGGCTGAACCCTCCAATGTCCCTCGAGAGGTTGGTCCTGCCAGCGGTCCTCGCGAGGTCGGTCACGCCACCCTTGGCGAGGGCCACGGTCCTCCCATCGTCCTCCACCTCTTCCTCCTCCTCGGCCATAGCCCCAGTCTTTGCGGTCGGGACATCGGCCGATACGCCCATCTCGCACAGCCCTGAGCTCTTGGCATTCGTTGGTGTTGTGGGTGTGGAGGTCATGGTACACACAGTACCGGCTGCCCTTGGATTACTTAGGCTGATCCCTACCTCGCTTGGTGTCTAGCTCTGCCGCGAGCACGGCAACCCGCTTGCGCTTCAAGTCCTTGACATTGGGCTTCTTCTCTTCTGGGTCGGCAACCGGAAGCTCGAGGAGGGAGAGGCGCCCTTCCTCAGCCTTGGCGCACTTGGTCGCTAAGTTGAACAGCTCCAATGATGTGCACAGGTCTTCATGGATTGTTAGCTCCTCTTTCATCTTGATGTCACGCACGCCATCAGAGAAGGCTGAGATGATGGCCTCCTCAGTCACCCTAGGGATCTTGAGGCGGGCATGTTGAAGCGCTGGATGTACTTCTGTAGGGTCTCTCCTGGCTGTTGCTTGATGCGGCGCAGGTCACTTATGGCCGGGGGCCGGTCGCGAGTACCTTGGAAGTTGGCGATGAAGTGGGTGCGCATCTCGTCCCAGGAAGAGATTGTTTCGGGAGCCAGGTTCTGGAGCCACGTGCGGGGACCGTCCTTGAGCACCATGGGAAACCAATTCGCCATGACCTTTTCGTACCCGTTGGCGGCTTCGATGCCTAGCTCGTAAAGCTGGAGGAACTCCGCGGGGTCGGCAGTTCCGTCGTAGCGAGGAGGCAGGTCTGGCTTGAACTTGCCGGGCCATGCGACGCTACACAGCTTGGAGGTGAAGGCGCGGCAGCCTGTGGTGGCCACCGGAGCTCTCTGCTGATGCGGGGCTTGCTCCTGGGGATTCCCGCGCACCGCTGCCTGGAGCAGCGCGGGGTCTTGACGTGGTGGTGCAGGGATGTGGTCACGGCGCTTCGGTGCTGGGAGCACACGAGCACCTTCTTGGGGGCGAGGGATCTCTTGGCAGCTCCTTTCTTGTTGCGTAGGCGCCGGACACAGTGGGTCTCGTCCTGGGGCCACGCGCCTTGGAGCCAGGGTGCCCTCTGGGGAAGGAGGTGGTTGAGGCACCTCTTGCTCCTCGCCTCCTGCGCAAGATGGAGGGCGAGGTAGCGAGATTGATGGCATGGGAGAGCCCCCTCCGACGCTGACGAGCTCGGTGATGCGGGCGAGCTTGTCCTCGTAGAGGTCGTCGACGGGACGGTAGTGCAGGAGCTCACGCGGCAGGAGCAGCGCGGCATGCGCGTCCATGGGGGCGCGACGGGTGTGGGATGACGAACCGGCTAGGATCAGCGACGGGGTGGCAGTGCGGCCATCGCACCACACTGAAGGATGCAGGGACGGGGCCTGCTGCTCGTTCCCCACCAGGCCGGTGGCGGCGTTGGCGGCAGGCGACGGGGAACGATGAGGGCGACCGCCGATGGGGGCCGTCTGGGCGACGCGGGTGGCGAGAGCAGCCCGACGCTCGGCGCGAGCTCGGCGAGCATCAGCCATGGACACGGCGGAAGATCACGCGCGACTAGCGAAAGAAAGATTTCGGCGCCCCTACCTGGCGCGCCAAATGTCGAATTTCGGGTTCCGGCAGACCCTTGAGGTTCAAATTCTGGGGTGCGCATGAAGATCTCTCCCCTACCAGCTCACGCATCAAAGTCTCGCAAGGATCTATGCAAGAAAGGTGAACACACAAGGGACATGAGATTTATACTGGTTTAGGCCACTATTGTGGTGCAATACCCTACTCCAGTGTGTGGTGTGGTGGATTGCCTCAGGGGCTGATGATGAACAGTACAAAGGGAGAACAGCCTCGCGAGGGGCTGTTCTTGAGCTGGTGCGATGAACTGCTTGGGTGAGTTCAGTTGCCTCTCTCTAGTCTATGCGTCTTCTTGAGATAGATGCTCCATCTCTCTCTGTCTCTACCCTGTGGTGGCTAGTCCTATTTATAGAGGGAGGCCCTAGGCCTCTTCCCAAATAATGAGCGGGAAGGGCGCCAACAATTGGCCATTTTGAAGGGGAACATCTGGTACACTTATCCTGACTAAAGTTGGTCTTCGGCTGCCAAAGGCTCTGACGGTGACGCTGTCCTGGGCTCCACGATGACCTCCATCTTGCCGTTCTGCTGGTCTTGGTCTTGTTGCACCGAAACGGTAACCTTTGCCTGATGCCTTGGCATGTGCTTGCCCCCCTTGCACCAAAGGGGAATCAAGGACACTGCGCAGGCCGGCGCCCTCCTGGCGCTTGCCTGGTCTCGATCCTCATGGCTTCCGTCACGGGCTCCTCGCGAGGTACCCTGCCTTGATCTCTCCGCCTCCTCGCGAGCCTGCCTGGGGAGGCTGCTCCTGAGGAAGCTTCCTGTCATGCGCCCCGCGAGGCTTGGCCCCTCACGAGGGTCTTGAGCTTGAGCTGATGAAGCTGGGTTGCACTGGGCCCCCACTTGAGCCACGCCGCAGGCCACATGCAGGCAAGTCTGGGGACCCCCGTTCCCAGAACGCCGACAGAAATGACCGGAAATAACGTCCACCTCTCGCCAATAAGATGCCATGAGTGGGTCCTTGGAGTCCCACATACCGGATACTTGCTGAGCCACTAAATCGGAATCGCGAAAGCAACGTACCCGGATTAAGTTCATCTCCTTAGCCATCCGCAAACCGTGGAGCAAAGCCTTATACTCAGCTGCATTGTTAGTACAGGGAAACATTAAGCGGAGAACATAACAAAATTTGTCACCTCGAGGGGAAGTAAGGACAACTCCAGCCCCCGAGCCTTCCAATTGTCTGGATCCATCAAAGTGAATAGTCCAGTATGTATTATCCAGTTTATCCTCCAGTGCGTGTAACTCCGTCCAAGCGTTGATGAAGTCTACAGGCGCTTGGGACTTGATAGCAGTGTGAGGCATGTATTTCAATCCGTGAGGCCCAAGCTCAATAGCCCACTTAGCAACCCGGCCAGTTTCTTCCTTGCTTTGAATGATGTTCCCCAATGGAGCAGAGCTGACCACAGTGATGGGATGGCCCTGAAAGTATTGCTTGAGCTTCCGGCTCGCCATAAACACTCCATACACCAGCTTCTGCCAATGGGGGTACCTCTATTTGGACTCAATAAGCACCACACTGATATTAGTAAACCGTCCGTTGAACCGGATATTCCTTACCAGCCTCCTCGCGCTCCACCACAATAGCCACACTGACAGCTCGTGCATTTAGCAGCCACATATAATAGCAATGGTTCCTTATCAATGGGGGCAGCAAGGACGGGCGTCTCGGCCAACTGCTTCTTCAAATCCTCAAATGCCGCATGAGCAGCAGCACTCCAAACAAAATTGTCCGTTTTCTTCATCATTTGATAAAGCGTGATCGCCTTCTCTCCCAACCGGTTGATAAACCGGCTTAGCGCTGTAATCCGACCTTCCAGTCTTTGAACGTCTTTGATACGCGCCGGTTTAGCCAGGGATGTGATAGCCTTGATCTTTTTTGGATTGGCCTCAATGCCCCTGTTGGATACCAGAAAACCCAAGAGCTTGCCAGCTGGCACACCAAAAACACACTTAGCCGGATTGAGCATCATTTTATAAACCCTCAGGTTATCAAAAGTTTCCTGCAAATCAGCTATGAGTGTCTCTGCTTTCCTGGATTTCACCATGATATCATCCACATAAGCATGAACATTACGCCCAATCTGGTTATTGAGGCAATTCTGCACACACCGTTGATAAGTCGCCTGAGCACTCTTGAGCCCAAAAGGCATGGACACATAACAGAAGGCTCCAAAAGGAGTTATAAAGGTTGTCTTCTCCTGGTCCTTAACTGCCATTTTGATCTGATGGTAACCCGAATAAGCATCCAGGAAACTCAAACGCTCACAACCACCGTAGCATCAATGATTTGATCAATACGAGGAAGGGCAAAGGGATCCGCTAGGCAAGCTTTTTCCAAATCTATTTAATCCACACACATACGCCAAGTGCCATTTTTCTTAAGTACCAGCACCGGATTAAACAACCACTTAGGGTGAAACACCTCGACAATAAACCCTGCTGCCAATAGCCACACACATACGCCAAGTGCCATTTTTCTTAAGTACCAGCACCGGATTAAACAACCACTTAGGGTGAAACACCTCGACAATAAACCCTGCTGCCAATAGCCGGGCTACCTCTTCACCAATGGCCTTGCGCCTCTCTTCATTAAAACGGCGAAGAAACTGTTTGAACTTCGGATCAATATTAAGACTGTGCTCAGCGAGTTCCCTCGGTACACCTGGCATGTCATTCGGTTTCCATGCAAAGATGTCTCGGTTCTCACGGATGAACTCGATGAGCGCACTTTCCTATTTTGGATCCAAGTTGACGCTGATGCTGAACTGCTTGGATGAATCGCCAGGAGCAAAATCAACCAATTTAGTCTCATCAGCCGATTTGAACTTCAAAGTCGGATCATGCTCTGTAGTGGGCTTCTTCAGAGAAGTCATATCTGCCGGATCAACATTCTCCTTATAGAACTTCAATTCCTCTGTTGCACAAACCGACTCAGCATAAGCCGCATCACCTTCCTCGCAATCCAGAGCAATCTTGCGGCTACCATGCACCGTGATGGTCCCCTTATGACCTGGCATCTTGAGCTGCAGATAAACATAACACGGCCATGCCATGAATTTAGCATAAACCGTCCGTCCAAACAGGGCATGGTATGGACTTATGAATTTAACCACTTTAAAGGTCACCGTCTCAGATCTTGAATCATGATCATCTCCAAAACCACCTCCAGAGCTATCTTACTGACCGGGTAAACCGATTTACCAGGCACCACACTGTGAAAAACGATGTTTGATGGTTTAAGATTTTTATCTGTTAACCCCATACGCCGGAAGGATTCATAATACAGGATATTGATACTGCTCCCTCCATCCATGAGCACTTTGGTGAACTTATCGCCTCCAACCTGCGGTGCAAGCACCAAAGCCAGATGGCCAGGATTATCAACCCGGGGCGGATGATCCTCCCATCTCCAAACAATAGAGTGTTTAGACCAGCGTAGATAACGGGGCACTGCCGGTTCAATAGAGTTTACTACTCTTTTATGGATCTTCTGATCGCGCTTGCACAAACTAGTAGTGAAGACATGATACTTTCCACCATTTGACTGCTTCGGGTTGCTTTGATAACCCGACTGCTACTGATTCCCCTGATTACTCTGCTGATTGTGACAACCTTGGTTGTTCTGGTTGCCTTGATTATTCTGAAATCCTGAGTTTGAACCGCCACCGCCGTAACCCAGCCCGTGAGACCCTGGACCTGAACCGCTAGACAGACCCTGATCGTACCGGAATAGATCAGAGTTTTTGAATTCCTTCATAATGAAGCAACCTTTCCAGAGGTGTGTGGCTGGAACCTCCTCCGTCCCGTGCTTCGGCAGGGCTGGTTTAACAGGCGCTCCAAATTCATGCCTCCACTGTGCTGGGGCGGTTTTCCCTTACAACACTGCGCATTGCCCTGCATATTGGTGTTAGCCACAAAATCTGAATTGTCCGCTTTATGCTTACCATTGTTCCCATGGCCCGTTTGGTTATGCTGTTGTCCCTTTGTACCGTCGTTCTTCTTTCCCTTCTCTGGTTTCTGTTTGTCAGAATCAGGATCCTTGGTATTATCAGAATCAGCATACTTAATCAAGGCTGCCATAAGTGTACCCATGTTATTGCAGTGGCATTTGAGCCATCCCAATTTCATCTTTAGCGACTTAAACCAGCAATTACCCTCCAATGTTAGGATTACCGAATCACCCCTGATACGGTCCGATGAATGCAAAATTTCTAAAACCCGGCGCACCCAATGTTTGGTTGATTTGTTTTCCCCTTGGACACAAGCAGCGAGATCCACAATTGACATGGTTTGCTTGCATGTATCTTTGAAGTTTGCTATAAATCGGGCTTTCAACTCATCCCATGAACCGATGGAGTTAGCGGGCAGGCTTTTTAACCAAGTGCGATCCATTCCTTCCAACATCATGGTGAAGTACTTTGCACATGCCGCTTCATCCACATCCAGCATCTCCATTGCCATCTCATAACTTTCAATCCACGCCTCGGGGGGTTGATCGGCGGTATAATTAGGCACTTTACGCGGACCCTTGAAATCCTTCGGTAGCCACACATTACGCAGAGCTGGGGTGAGGCACGGCACCTCCCAAGAGCTAAAAGCCAATCCACGTTCAACTGATGTCGCTGGTTGAACCGGAGCGGTTTGATGATTTGGGTACTCTGCCGCTAACTGCGCTACTAACTCTGCCTCTCGTCGTGCTCTGCCGTTGTTCACCACATCCTGAGCATTCATACCGCTGCGCGGCAGATTAGGCCCTCGAGGGGCATCACGGTGCCACGCACTGCTTGACACAGCTGGTTCGTCCATGTGCCTGCTGTAGCTCTTGCTCGGATGGGGGGTTGAATGTATTCTGTCTTGGCTGTAGGAATAAGCCTGCTGCTACACAACAGGAGTTAGGAATGTATTGTGTCGCGAGTCACCTCCATCGGAATAGCTGCCAAACGCGACGCTGCAGCAATCATGTTATCCAAAGGTCTAGAGAAGTGACCTGGCGGCGTTGGTACGTATTGTGGTTGGTTGTCCGTCCGTCGAGGCGGGTCCATCACCCGTGGCTCACCCGGGGCTCCAGCCCCGGGTGCCTCGGTCCGGTTTACTACTGCCAGATTACTTGGCCCGGCTCCCGGCATTTGATGCATTCTGATCCAACATAATCCGGTAATTCTGCGCCTGGATCTGCTGTGACTGGGCATCTAAAGCGGCCCGCTCTTCAGTCATCCTGGCTTCCTCAGTCGCCAAGTCCTCCTTGGCCTGAGTTATCTGGTCCCTCAGCCTTGTAACCTCCGCATTATGCTGAGCCTGGGTCTCTAGGGTGACTGCCGTGGTCAGCAACATTGTCAAAGCATCCACCAAACCGGCAAGAACTTGAGCCAGCCGGCGCGCAATGTCTCCTGCCCCGGCTGCCCATCCGGAAATCATTGCTGCTGCAGTTGAAGATTGCAAGGTGGGCTGCGTACCGGCCATGAAGATTGCAACCCGGTTCGGTGGTTCAAAGGGGTCCGGAATACTGTCGCCATCGGAACAGCCCCCAATCCGGTCGTCTTGCAACTGGTATAGCGACTCAGTTTCGCCAGTGGATGATTCGCCATCTGAGTAGATGACCGTCTCACCGTTGGCTCACCAGTTCAGATCCCGCACCATGGTTGAATCCATGGAATGCATGCTTCTTGGCAGGCTGAACCCGGGCATGACATGCACGCTGAGCCGTCTTGACGAGGTCGATGGAGATGTCCGGCTCAGGGCCCGGTTCGCCGATCCTGCCAATGAAAACGTGAGTTCCGCCAAAGGGTACCCAATACCCGACCTCAATTGTCTAGCCTCGGGGTCCCATCCTGCATCGTCGATGTAGAGGTTGCCTCGACGACTCTTGGTCATCCGGCCAACCGCGTATCCCTTGAGTCCTTCAAAGTTGCCATTTAAGAACTCGAAACCATCGTGCGATAGCCCCACGGTGGGCGCCAACTATCGTGGAATTAACACGTCAGATGTCCTAGCGGAAGGACTTAGTCGTGGAGCCATCGCAACGAGATTAGCTTAAAGGGGTTAAGCTGGAACAAAGGACACAGGAAGTTTATACTGGTTCGGCCCCTTGCGGTGAAGGTAAAAGCCTACGATCCAGTTGTTATGGGATTGATTGATCTCGATGAGTAGGGAGCGAATCCGCTTTACCTATCTCTCGAGCTGTAGTTTCTTGTCCCTGAACCGCCGTTGGGTCGTCACTTAATATCCATAGGTTGACACCCGGCCGGACTACAGAATCCCGAGGCCGGCTCATACAAGTGTTCGTCTCGGTTTCTTCCTTTCCCTAACTTACAATACAAGTTATACATCTATGGCGGTTCACTACTATGGGCCCTAATCCGCCATTGGGCTCTGGGCCTCTAAGCATAGTTAACACGCCATACCCGTCATCTTCATGGGCTCTTATACAAGATTCCTTGCGAGTGTAATCCGGCCCCTCCTGGGCGGTTTATACTCAGTATTCATATCCCCAACACTATGGAACAACGTTACCTGAAGAACATGTATCTTAGTTGAACTATGGAACATCATTAACTCCCGACCAAGACCCATAAGAGATCAGCATGAATATACAGTGAAATTTGATAATCTATTTTCCATGCTTAGAGGAATAACAAAGCCATAAATGTTGCACCCAAGTAATATGAGGGTACAACCTATCTGGCCGCCATCCATAGGAGTGAGCATCATGTGCTGACTTGTCGATGGCCCAACAGTTGTTGTGGTTGTCCATGTCGGGCACGCGCATTCGATGCAAGGAACTATTGAGCGGGGACTGTAGCTCCCTTCTGGTGTATGCTTCCCTTGTTGGAGCAGTTGCGGTGAGTCGGAAGACGGTGTGGCCGAAGATTCTGATGACGCATAATGCTAAGAACGACACATCTCTTTGATCTGAAGAAATACCCTAAGAGATCAACAGCAAGGTACGAGAGCGATCACACGTCTGTTGATTGAAGACTAAATTGGGGTCACATGATTTCATTTTATTTTGGAATTATCCGATCTACGCCAGATGGCTTGATGGCCGTCTTGTGCCTCCCGACTGACACTTTTCGGAATCTTCCCCGAAGAGCCAGCGACCAACGGCAGAGCAGCCTGCCTCCGTTGTCCGTAGCCCCGACCAAAACCCCGCTCCCCGCTCCACTGGACTGCCATGGTTGCGCCACCCTCGGGCCAATCCACAAAGACTCGCCATCATCCAGATCCGGCGGCGGTAGTACCTTCAACCCACACAACTCTAAGATAGCCATCTAAGAGCTTCTTCCGCGGCAAACTTACGGCCCTGCTCCCTTATGTTAGACACAAGCCAAGCGACAGACCATTGGGAATTGATTGGCCCAGAATAAAAATTCAGACAACTAACGCCTAAATAAAGTGATTTGAGATGAGGGTGCGACCTATCTAGCAGCATGGTGAAGTAGGCAGCTCCAGTTGCCAAGTCGGTGAGGCCGGCACAGTTGCGGTGGCGACTGGGGGGAGGGAAGCAGAGATGTTGTGATGGTTGACGGCTATGGGGAAGCAGCGCCGGGACTCTGGACGGATTCGAAGTTAGAGCCGCTCCGACGCCATGAACAATGGCGGGGGTGAATTGGCTTCGGTACGGTTCACGCGGTCGTCGTCGAGGCAGCTCCTGCAGCATGGAGTAAGAGGCACATGGCCCAGTGCATGATAGCAAATGGACAGCGTCTCCGGCATTAGAGAGGAGGGCGGCTGTGAAATTGGTGCGGTGGGGGCGCCATGGAGGAGGGGCTGAGGTTTCGTAGCTCGGGAGAAGGAAGCTTCTAGGGAGAAGGTGATTTTGCGCCCACGAGGTATGAATGGGGGGGATTGGGAGGGGAGTGGAACCATGTCTTACGGACGTATTTGTCTAAAATGTGGGGGGAGTTACAGTTCTACCCCTGCCTTTAGGCTTCTCGGCTTGAGTCTGTGTATTGAGGGTCGGGGATAGTAGAGTAACTTTGCTTCTCCCCAAATAGTGGGCAAGAGCGATTTCGGGCGAGGAGGGCGTGTTTTGAAATATAGTGGGCGCGAGCGATTTCGGGCGAGGAGAGCGTGTTTTGAAATAGTGGGCGTGAGCTATTTCGGGCGAGGAGAGCGTGTTTTGCCAACCATGGTTTATGAATTATTCGGCACATGTCATTTCTGCCGAGGAGAAGGTGCGCTTGGATGAAGTTACGAACCTACCATTGATGTACAATGGGACAATTGATGCGTGTCCCACATACGCCGGTAATCTCACGTCTCCCATTTATTTGCTCAGGCGAATTCCACCGAGCAGAGGATGTTTAACGGTTCATTCAAATTTTGGGAGAACGAGCATCCATGTCTACCTTACCAAGTCGATTCGAATCAAATTTTGAAATATTAGCTTGCCACTTCTTTTTTAGATGGAGAGATGATGCTCGGGAGTAATGTGTTTTTACATGCTCGTTGCTAGCGATTTACTATATGTCAAATAGTTGACCCACTCAAAAATGGGAATCAAACCCAAAATGAAATATCTTGATTCAATGGAATAGATCGTTCACTAGGTCAAAATAGTGAACTAAATCCAAAATTGAACACCTCAATCGAGTACCATGTTGTACAGTATTATAGTACTCCATGAACATGTCGAAAGTCAAATTAACGAACTTGTTTGATATACGCATATATCCGTTCATGTGTGGATTGCAGACAACATGTTCTCCAATTTCAATATTTGAATGCAAGTTTATATCGAAACATGGTTTATATCAGTCTTTGATGCATAAAATGCGACCTCCCCCTCTCCCGGACTCCTGCTCTCTCTCTC
>NC_057804.1:204747929-204755323 GCF_018294505.1 Triticum aestivum | reverse complement strand
GGTCTTTCTAGTTCACATGCATATATACTCCATCTATAGGTCTCTCTCGCACACTATGTATGATTCTCTAGTCCAAGCTAGATATCTTGGGTGCACTCATTGTACGCACATAAATTGCTTGGCTCGTTGCCCGTAACTCTCTCACGCACCACTCTATTGTCTCGGAGCTCTTCCCTCTCTCTCAAACTCTCCATCTACCTGGGTCACACATACACATGCATATCTCACTTGCACTCGATAGGCCATCTAAAACTCTCTCTCCGTCATTCTCTCTCCATCTCACACGAACACACACACACAATCTCATTCCTAGCTAGCCAAGTATGATGGTCTCTCACTCAACTGTAGGCACACGCACTCCCCCCTATATGTATATGACTAGCTAATCTTACTCTCCATCACAAACATGTGCATGGTCTATCTCGATTTCTCTCAGGGCATCTTTCTATCGCACACGCACCTCCCTAGATCTCCCACCCATATAGTCCCCTCACAATCTCGAGGGGATCTCTCAATCACAAACACACCCTCTCTCCCTCCCCATGCGTCCATGTTCTCCATGCTTCCCTCTCGACCTTTGTCCCTTATTGTCCAGACCTCTATTGGAAATGTGCTATAGGGGTGTCTCTCTCCGTTGCAAACAATCACGCACTAGCTATCTTCGTGTATCTCCTCGCCTCGCTTTTCTATCTCGGAGATGCATGCGTGATATGTTTGCATAAGAAACGAAAAAACACATACTCTCTCTAATTTATCATTTGTTGTCACTTTCTCTTTCGGACACATAATCTTTTTGCACACTTACTCATTCTCCTTCACATGCACTTGATCTCTATCGACTTAGGCACTCTCTTCGGTCCATAGCATATAGATTTATTGAAAAGTCAAACATCACAAAGTTTGACCATGTACGTGGAGAAAAACAATTACATCTAGAACAGCAAACATATACCATTAGATTGACCATGAGATGTAGTTTCATATGATGTATCTTTGGTATTGTAGATATAAATAAAATTTGCGTAAACCTGATCAAAGTTTCCAAAGTTTGACTTCTAAAAAATTTACATGCACTGCATTATCAAGCGCATGGAATATCTCTTTCCCCCTCTCACCTATCTGATGCACCAATAAGCTTTATCGGGGTCCTCTATCTCTCTCAAACTTTATATCTCCCTGGTTCACACATACACATGTCTCGCTCGTGCTATACATATAGACCCATCCAACACTCTTCGCCCTTGTTCTCTCTCTATGTGACACGCACACCCACTAAGTACCATAATCCCTCACTCCATCATAGGCGCAAGCACTCCCCCCTAAGTATGATTATCTCTCACTAGTCATCATGAACACACATATTGTCTCCTTCCATCCATACGTCTATCTCGATATCTCTCGGGGTATCTTCTATCGCGCACACACCTTGTCACTCGATCTCCCACCCATGTAGTCCCATCACAATCTCCAGGGGATCTCTCTATGACAAACATACACTCTCTCCTCGCCATGTCTGCATTTTGTCTATACGTCTCTCTCGACCTCTCTCCCTTGTTTGTCAGACTCCTCTTGGACACGTGCTAGGGGTCTTTCTCTCTCGGTTGCAAACAACCACACACTATCTCCTCACCTTGCTTCCGTTGTGGAAGATGCATGTGTGATATGTTTGCATAAGACACACACGGTTTTCTCTACTTTTATCAGGTGTTGTCTATGTGTCTTTCACATACACACACAAACTTTTTTCACTCACTCTTTCTATTTCACTATTATCTCTCTCTCTCTAGTTAGGGACTCTCTCACGTCCATAAGCATGTGGATGTTTTGAAAAGTCAAACCTCAGAAAAGTTTGACCAGGTATATGTGGAGAAAACATTAACATTTGGAACGATCATTAGATTCATTAAAACATGTACTTACTTCATACTATCATTTATCTTTGGAATTGTACATATAAGTAATTTATTTATAAACCTGGTCAAAGTTTCAACATTTTGACTTAAAAAAAATTTGGAACTACATTATCAAACGGAGGGAGTAGCTCTTTCTCTTTCTCTCTGCTATCTCTAACGGGCCTCCCCTCTCACTCGAACTCTCTATACCGACGGATTATACGCTCACTGTGTAAGCATATAGCTCTCTATATTGTTTAGTTGACCGGTCAACCAGTCCACGTGCTGCCTTGTCAGCTCATGTTCTGTATCTTCGTTGTCGGGGGTTGGATACGACATATGCCAAAGGATGGCTTATCATGGTGGGAGCGAGTAGAACATCACCGGTGCCTGGAAGCGGGATGAGGCGAAGACATGCACGCCGGCGGAACTTACCCAGCTTCAGGGCTCTCCGAGGAGATAACACCCCTACTGCTGCTCTGCGGGGTCTCCGCATGATCACTAAGGCAAAGTGACTACAATGGTGCTCCTGGAGCTGATTCGGGAGGCAGGAGAGGGCAAGGCTAGCTCTCTCCTCCCTGTGCTATCTGGTCTATCTCTATCTAGGTCCGAACCCTTTGCATGGGTGCCCCGGGGGGTTTATATAGGCCTACACCCCGGGGATACAATAGTAATCCGGCTGGGCGTGGGTCCCAACCGTCTGTCTCTCAGGCCGCCGTCCTCCCCGCCGGCTTCTAGGGCCCGCCGACTGGCGGGTCCCGCGGAGAGGCTTGACACTGTATCGGCACTCCTGATGACGCAGGCTTGGTCATTGGGTCGTGGCAACAGTGCCGCCATCTATCGGGCGATCACTGTCGCCATTCCCCATCCTATCTGGTTAATGGCTCGTGGGGCCCTGGGGAGGAGTCGGCCGACTCCAGGGAGGCCGACTCCCACAGGTCCGTCTTCGGGTTGCTCAGGCCGCCTTTGGCCCACCCACTGACAGGCGGCCCAACCGCCTTTGGGTCGTACAGGCCGGCGTCATGGGCACAATGCATTGCGCATTGTGGCTGAGGTCAGGGCAGGCATGGCAATAGTGTCGCACCTCGCCGGAGATCTTCCAGCGATACGGCTCACTGTAGCCATGCCGGCCCTTCGTAAGCAGGGGGGCGAACGGCCACGCCGTGACCGTACCTTGCATCGTACTTCGAGATGAGGGAGGAGTCATGGGCCGAGTCTCCATAGTCGGCCTCTCTGGAGGTCGCCTGCTTGGAGTCGGCTTATCTCGGAGTCGTCGTCTGGGACTCGTCTTGTCTTGGAGTCGCCGTCTGGGACTCGGCATATTTTGGGGTCGCTCCTGGGACTCGGCCTGAGGGGCGCGGCCTGCCCCGATGTCTTGAAAGGTCCTGGGACTCGGGTTAGCCTACCCGTGGCCCATTACTCCGACAGTAGTCCCCGAAGCTGGTGAAGCCCTGCGGACGCTGCATTGTGGGGCTTCAACAGTTTCAACCTTCCAGGAGCGGACTCTGGAACTCGGCTGCCGTCTTCCCTTGGGCCGACTGTCGAGAGTCAGATGTTTTAGCGAAGAGCCGCAGCTCGAAAGTGGCGGCGGGAAACCAGGCGGCGTGCCTGATACGCTTCCCCGCGGCCATCAGGGCGGTCCTATCGCGTGGCGCCACGTGGAGAGGACAGTCTGCCTGCCCATGCGTGCGACGGGATGGGCCTTCAGGCGGGGCCCGCCACTACCGTGCCTCGGCATTCGAACGGATCCGTTGCGGCTGTGGACGGTTGGTTTTCCCACGTCGTTACTGCGCGCAGTAACTTCGTGGGGTAAATCATGGGGCGGCGTGGGGCATCGTGCACAGTTAATCCCATGCCCGCCCCCTCGGCTTCTCAGCCCATAGGGCTATAAGTAGGCAGGGGGGAGCGGAGCGGCACATCACGCGCGCCCTTCTTCCCGCTCCCCCGCCTCATCTTGCCTTCTCTCCCTCCTGCCCCCGCCGTTGAGCAAGATCACTCCACACCTCGGCGATGAGCTCTTCCTCCGCCGCGGCCCCCGCCGTGCGCTCCGGCGTGTGGGACGGCTCGAAGGTAGAAGAGGAACACATCGAGTTCCTCCGCCGAACACGCCATCTCCCCAGCACGGACCTCGTGCGCGCCCGCGCTGCACCGGAGGGGGAGATCCGGGCGGCGCCGGAGGAGGGCGAGCGGGTCATCTTCCGCTCGCACCTCATGCTCGGCCTGGGGCTGCCGGCGAGCGGCTTCTTCCGCTTGTTCTTGGAGTTCCACAGGCTTCAACCGCACCACCTCACTCCGAATACGGTGGTGTTTCTCTCCGCCTTCGCCACTCTGTGTGAAGGTTTCCTTGGCGTTCTCCCCACCATCAAGCTGTGGGGAGAATTCTTCTCTTCTAAGCTCGGCACGCACGTCCCCGGCGTGCCGGCTCAGTGCGGCGCCTACATCGCGGTGCGGCGCTCGACGGCCGACAACCCCTTTCCTCCCATCATGCTGATCAAGTCGGTGAAGATGTGGCAGCGCTCATACTTCTACGTGAAGAACCTCGCCTCCGACGGCGACTGGGTCAACCTGCCGCCTTACAACGCCGTCCCCCTAACTGGGAGGCTCCCCAGCTAGTCTCACCGAGTCAAGATGCTGACTCCCGCCGGAGCCGCCGCCGTAGCGCGACTCCGTGTCTTGACGCAGTCGGAGGGTCTCGTCGGGGCCGACTTGCTGGCCGCCTTCGTGGCACGCCGAGTTCTCCCGCTCCAAGGCCGGCCCCACCTGATCTGTCAGATGAGCGGCCTCCGAGACCCAAGTCGGATGAGCACCAAGGAGATGCCCCGCTAGGAGGTGGCGAACTTGGTGAACCATATCACGCACTGCGAGTTCGAGGAGGACTGGCAGTTCGGCAAGGAGCCGTACTCGCGCGACAACCCCCACCAGTGGTAAGTCGCGTCCCCCTATTGTTTTGTCTTCTTTGCGGCCGACTCCGGCTTTTGACTCTTGTCGGTTTCTTCTAAGCTAGAATCCCCTTATGCAGCCTGCAGCCGGCGCCACGAGACAGCCCCGCGAGTATGTTCCCGATCATGCGGACAACGATGTCGACGACCCCGACTTGGGGGCAGCGGCGATGGAAGCCGACGCCGAAGGCGGGGGAGAAGGAGCAGAAGGCGACTTCAGGCCCTCGGCCACCTTCGCCGACTGGCCTAATGACGATGCCGAAGGGGAGGTCGCCCCGCGCCACCAGCCGAAGGTCGGTTCCTCCGCCGGCCAAGGCGGTTTGAAGAGGCGTCTCATCGGGCCGAGTGCGCTCGGCAGCAAGTTGAAGAGGATAAAGGGGCGGCCGCCGCGACCAAATGAGAGGAGGCGGCCTCGAAGGCCAACCGCTTCTGAAGGGAAGTGAGAAGGCTGCCTCTAGTCTCTGCGTAAGTCTTTACGCTTTTTTATTTTCCTTCGTTGAATCTTGTCCGTGTCTTCTTTTGTACTCCTCCCATTCTTCTTCAGGGCCCCTCTTTCCCTTGAGAGTGTCGCCGTCCCCTCCTGTAACGCCCTCGATGCGGCTATAGCTCCCACGTGTCGAGGCACGACTTAGAGGCATAACCGCATTGAAAGCAATGTCGCAAGTCAGGCAATCATTACAACATCCCATGTAATACATAATAAAAGGGGGAGATAACATAGTTGGCTTACACTCGCCACGTCACATCAGAGTACATAAATAACATCCATCAAACAAACACTCATGGCCCGACTACGGCGCCAAAATAGAAAAGACCCCCAACATGCGACAAGGTCCTGAATCGATAACCCCAACTAGGCACCACTACTGATCATCCGGAAAAGATACGTAGTATCGCTGAGAGTCCTCGTCGAACTCCCACCTGAGCTCGTAATCGTCAACTGGAGCAGAATCGCCTGGACCTGCATCTGGAGTTGTAGTATCTGTGAGCCACAGGGACTCAGCAATCTCACACCCACGCGATCAAAACTATTTAAGCTCATAGGAATGGATAAGGCCAATATGTGTGGAGCTGCAGCAAGCGACTAGCATATGTGGTGGCTAACTTATACGCAAAAGAGAGTGAGAAGAGAAGGCGAAGCTCGAGCGAGAAGCTAAAGGAACATCCTGCGCAAGCATAACTCCAACACCGTGTCCACTTCCCGGACTCCGCCGAGAAGGGGCCATCACGGTAACACACATGGTTGATTCATTTTAATTAAGTTTAATTAAAGTTATCTACAACCGGACATTAACAAATTCCCATCTGCCCATAACCGCGGGCACGGCTTTCGAAAGATCAATCCCTGCAGGGGGGGGGTCCCAACTTAGCCCATAACAAGCTCTCACAGTCAACGAAGGAATAGACCTCCACCCAAGACACACCGATCAGACTCGGTATCTCGGTACAACAAGATGATTCGGCAGGTTAAAACAAGTCCAGCAACACCGCCCGAATGTGCCGACAAATCCCGATAGGAGCTGCACATATCTGTTTCTCAGGGCACGCTCGGATAGGTCAAGCTACGAGTAAAACCAAACCTCAAGTTTCCCCGAGGTGGCCCCGCAGGCTGCCTGGTTCGGACCAACACTCAGAGGAGCACTGGCCCGGGGGGGTTAAAATAAGATGACCCTCGGGCTCCGGAAACCCAAGGGAAAAAGAGGCTAGGTGACAAATGGTAAAACCAATGTTGGGCATTGCTGGAAAAGCTTTAATCAAGACGAACTATCAAGGGGTTCCCATTATAGCCCAACCGTGTAAGGGACGCAACAATCCGGGAACATGACACCGATATGACGGAAACTAGGGCGGCAAGAGTGGAACAAAACACTAGGCGAGAGGCCGAGCCTTCCACCCTTTACCAAGTATATAGATGCGTTAAGATAACATAGCAATATAATGATATCCCAACAAGCAATATAAATGTTCCAACCAGGAACGGCTCCAATCTTCACCTGCAACTAACAACGCTATAAGAAGGGCTGAGCAAGCGGTAACATAGCCAATCAACGGTTTGCTAGGACAAAGGTGGGTTAGAGGTTCAACATGGCAATTGGGAGGCTGACAAGCAAAAGGTAGGCATCGAAGCAGTGGCAAGCAAAAGAGCGAGCAAACTAGCATAGCAAAGATAGTAGTGATTTCGAGGGTACGATCATCTTGCCTGCACAGTTGTCAGAGTTGACTGGATCCTCACAAGCAAACTCAACGGGCTCCTCGGTAGCAAACTCGTCTCCCGGCTCTACCCAACAAGACAAACAAGCAACAAGGATACAATCAACCACGGGCAAGACCAAGCAATATGATGAAATGACGATATGCTATGCGGGATGCGATGCGGGATGCAAAATGCAAGATATGACAGGAAATGCATGAACCTGGCATCAACTTGGAAAACCAAGTGTGCCACTGGATAGAGGGGATGAAATCGCTTGAAAACGATATAAAGATCATTGGAATCGGAGCTACGGTTTGGAAATGGCAAGCGTTTTAAGATATGACACCGGTCTGCGATTTACAGCAAGTA
>NC_057804.1:204736025-204745468 GCF_018294505.1 Triticum aestivum | reverse complement strand
CGCGGGGGCCGGCCTCGGGCTCCCGGGCCTCGGCGACGGCGATGTGGGCCTCGGGCACGTGGCGGCGCGGGACTCGCTGCGGCGGCGGGGCGGACGTTGTCCGGTCGGATCCGGACACGTCCGTCGGTGGCGGGGTTGATCTGTTTTTTTTTAGGGTTACGGGGAGAGGGAGAGATCCGAAAACGGAGGGGTGTATATATAGGCATAGAGGGAGCTAGGAGAGTCCAAATGAGGTGCGCTTTTCGCCCACACGATCGTGATCGAACGCTCTAGGACATGGAGCAGAGTTTGGTGGGTTTTGGGCCAAATTTGGGGGGTGTTGGGCTGCAACACACACGAGGCCTTTTCGGTCCCTCGGTTAACCGTTGGAGTATCAAACGAAGTCCAAATGACCCGAAACTTGACAGGCGGTCTACCGGTAGTAAACCAAGGCCGCTTGACAAGTCTCGGTCCAATCCGGAAATGTTTAATCCCCACACGAGAAAGAAAGGTAGAAATGACCACCGGAGGAGAACGAAACGCCGGAATGCAAAACGGACAACGGGGGAAATGCTCGAATGCATGAGATGAACATGTATGCAAATGCAATGCACGTGATGACCTGATATGAGATGCATGAAAACGAAAACAACACACACGAAGACAAAGACCCAACCCGAGAAATAAATATAACTTAGCGCCGGAGACGGCAAGAGTTGGATACAAATATGGAAAGTTACATCTGGGGCGTTACAACACTCCACCACTACGAAAAGATCTCGTCCCGAGATCTAGGACTGAAAGAACTCCGGGTACTCAGAACGGAGGTGATCCTCGCGTTCCCAGGTAGCTTCACGGTCGGAATGGTGTGACCACTTGACTTTGAGAAATTTGATTGACTTGTTGCGAGTCTTGCGTTCCGTCTCTTCGAGAATAGCAACTGGGTGCTCACGATAGGAGAGATCTTCTTGGAGCTCAATGTCCTCGAAGTTGACGGTGCGGTCAGGAGTCTTGAAGCACTTTCGAAGCTGAGAGACATGGAACACGTCATGAACATTTGCAAAGTTTGAAGGAAGCTCGAGTTGATAGGCGAGGTCGCCTCTCTTGCTGACAATCTTGAAAGGTCCCACGTATCTAGGGGCAAGCTTCCCTTTGATACCGAAGCGACGAGTACCTTTCATGGGAGAGACGTGGAGGTAAACATGATCTCCAATCTCAAAACCCAGATCACGATGCTTACTATCATAGTAACTCTTCTGGCGAGACTGGGCTGCTTTGAGGTTATCACGAATGACTTTGCACATTTCTTCTGCTTCTGTGATTAAGTCATTACCCAGCAGCTGACGTTCACCGGTTTCAGACCAGTTGAGAGGGGTACGGCACTTCCTGCCATACAGAATTTCAAAGGGGGCCTTGCCCAAACTTGCTTGAAAGCTGTTGTTGTATGAGAATTCAGCATAAGGAAGACAATCCTCCCACTTCATGCCGAAGGAGATCACACAAGCCCTGAGCATATCTTCAAGAATTTGGTTGACACGCTCGACTTGACCGCTTGTTTGAGGATGGAAAGCTGTGCTGAAGCGGATGTTGGTGCCCATAGCCTTCTGAAAAGAATCCCAAAACTTGGAGGTAAAGATGCTGCCACGGTCTGAAGATATCACTTGAGGAATACCGTGCAGAGAGACAATGCGAGAGGTATAGAGTTCCGCCAATTGAGCTGCAGTGATTGACTCTTTGATAGGCAGAAAATGAGCCACTTTGGTGAGCTTGTCGATGACGACAAATATAGCATCATTGCCACGCTTGGACTTTGGAAACCCAGTCACGAAGTCCATTTCAATGTGGTCAAACTTCCATTCTGGAATGGCAAGAGGTTGGAGGAGACCAGCTGGCCTTTGGTGTTCTGCCTTCACTCTTCTGCAGACATCACATTCATTCACGAATTGAGCGATCTCGCGCTTCATTCGAGTCCACCAATAAGCTTGCTTGAGATCCTGATACATCTTCGTACTACCCGGGTGGATGGAGAGGAGAGAGTTGTGAGCCTCGTTCATGATCACCTTACGAAGTTCACCTTTGGGCACAACAATTCGATCCTCGAAGAAGAGAGTGTCCTTGTCATCAAGTCGGTAGCACTTGTACTTGGACTGACTCTTTGCAATACCAATCTTCACCTTCTTCACCATAGCATCAAGAAGTTGGGCTTGGCGAATCTGGTCTTCTAAGGTAGGAGAGACTTGAAGGTTGGCGAGGAAACCTTGAGGAACAACTTGCAGATTAAGTTTGCGGAAAGCTTCACAAAGCTCGGGTTGATAAGGCTTGAGAATCAGACTGTTGCAATATGCTTTCCTGCTCAAAGCGTCAGCAATCACATTGGCCTTGCCTGGAGTATACTCGATACTCGGATTGTACTCTTGAATCATTTCGACCCATCGAGTCTGCCTGAGGTTGAGATTAGGCTGAGTGAAGATGTACTTGAGACTCTTGTGATCAGTGAAAATATCCACTTTCCTTCCCAATAGAAGATGTCTCCAAGTCAACAAAGCGTGTACAACTGCCGCCAATTCGAGATCATGAGTGGGGTAGTTCTTCTCATTAGGTTTCAACTGGCGAGAGGTATAAGCAACAATTTTCTTCTCTTGCATCAGTACAGCACCGAGACCTTGGAGAGAGGCGTCACAAAAGACCTCGTACGGCTTGGTTTCATCAGGTGGAGTCAGAACTGGAGCAGTGATCAATTTCTCTTTCAAAGTGTTGAAAGCAATATCACACTCCGGAGACCAAACGTACTTGATGTGCTTCTGAAGAAGATTTGAGAGAGGCTTGGCGATCTTAGAAAAGTTTTCAACGAATCTTCTGCAATAGCTTGCGAGACCGAGGAAACTGCGGAGTTGCTTTATGTTCTGAGGAGGTTCCCAATTCACAATTGCAGACACCTTCTCAGAATTCACGGAAATGCCCTTGGCGGAGATGATATGACCAAGATACAGAACCTCATCGAGCCAAAATTCACACTTGGAGAACTTGGCGTAGAACTGATGTTCTCTGAGCTTGTCAAGAACCAAACGCAAGTGCTTGGCATGATCTGTCTTGTTCTTCGAGAAAACCAGAATGTCGTCGAGATAGACCAGAACAAATTCATTGGTGTAGGGGTTGAAGATGAAGTTCATCATGCGAGAGAACGTCGGAGGAGCGTTGGCGAGGCCAAAAGACATGACGGTGTATTCATATGAACCAAAGCTTATTCTGAACACCGTCTTGGGAATATCTTGCTCACGAATACGAATCTGATGATAACCCATACGGAGATCGAGCTTGGAGAATACTTGAGCACCCTTGAGTTGTTCGAACAGCTCATTTATGTTGGGAAGTGGGTATTTGTTCTTGATGGTCTTCTTGTTTACTGGACGGTAATCAACACAAAGTCGACTCGTTCCATCCTTCTTCTTCACAAAAAGAACACCACAACCCCACGGAGAAGTACTAGGCCGAATGAGACCCAATCTTTCTTGCTCATCGAGTTGTTTCTTCAGCTCCTTCAACTCTTCTGGGCCGAGCTTGTAAGGGCGTTTGCACACAGGTTCCGTACCGGGCTCAAGTTCAATAACAAATTCAACCGGCCGGTGCGGAGGCATTCCTGGGAGCTCTTCTGGAAAGACGTCTTGATATTCGCAAACGACAGGAATTTGCGAAATAGCATCCAATTCACCCTTCTCATTGAGAGAAAACAACCGGATGGAATTATCTCGAGCGGCAAAGACAATGACATCCTCAGACGAATGAGTCAGTTGAATCTGCCTGGCTGCACAATCAAGCTGAGCTTTATGCTTAGAGAGCCAGTCCATCCCGAGAATAAGATCGATATCGGAATTACCAAGAACCATAGGAGAAGCAAGAAACTTGAAATCGCCCATCGAGATAGCGACATCTGGCACCTCCAGACTTGCGCTCAAACGTTTGCCAGGAGAAATGATATCCATATGTTTACCCAAATGAGAAGAAATGAACTCATGCTTGGTAAAAAATGGCTTTGACATGAAACAATGCGATGCACCCGTGTCAAAAAGAACTTTTGCAGGAATATCATTAATAGGAAGGTTACCCATAATGACATCTGAAGAATCCTCAGCCTGAGCTGCATTCAGCATATTGACCTTGGCGTGCTTGGGATTGTGCTTGACCACAGCTGTACTTGCCGATCTGACAGGAGGAGGAGGAGGAAGACGCCTCTGGTTGGTACACTTGTTGGCATAGTGACCCTTCTGTTGGCACTTGTTGCACGTGACCTCTGAAAGCGGACGGTGATACGGAGCACTCGGTCTTGGAGCTTGAGACGAAGCCTTGTTCTGAAAGCCTGGGTTGGGTGGGTGGGAGAAACCACTGCCACCTTTGCTCTTCTGCTGATACGGCTGACGGAACGGAGGAGGAGGAAGCCAATACTTCTGCTGCTTGACCACTTGAGTAGAGGAAGACGGAGTAACATCTCTGGCACGCTTCCTGGAAGCATCACATCTCATCTGAGCAGCCTCTTGCTTCAGTGCCATGTTGTAGAACTCATCGTATCTCAACGGCTCAAAGAGGACAAGAGCGAGCTGAATTTCCTCACGAAGACCACCCCTGAACTGATAGATCATGCTCTTCTCGTCAGGAACATCCTGCTTGGCAAAACGGGCGAGCTTCTGGAACAACTTGTTGTAGTCATAGACAGACAAAGAGCCTTGCTTCAGATTGCGGAATTCCTGACGCTTACTCTCGACCACACTTTGAGGGATGTGATGAGCGCGGAAATCTTGACGGAAATCGTCCCAAGTGATAACACGTCCACCTCTGGAATCCTTGTACTGCTGGAACCACTCTGCAGCCTGATCTTTGAGCTGGAAAGAAGCGAACTTGACGAAATCTTCAGGCCTGACGTTGCTGCATTCAAAATGCTTGCCCAGATCCACTAGCCAATCGTCAGCGTCGGTAGCCTCAACACAACCGCTGAATGTCTTTGGGCCATTAGCAAGGAACTGGTTCAGAGTAGCAAAGTGGTGCTGATTATGGCCTTGATTCCCTTGACTGCCTTGATTGCGCTCTTGGAGGATTTGCATGATCAACTGTGTGTTTGCATTAGTAGCGGCCATCACAGCTTGCCATGCTTCCGGAGGAGGCGGAGGTGGAGGCGGATTAGGATTCGGAGTCGTGCGCGTTGGAGGAGCCATCCTGAACAGGTTGACCACCATTAGCACATAGATAGACAACAATATAGAAGCTGAATCCAACGGAATGAAAATTGCAACATATAGTCTTCACATCCGAACAAAATGAACGAATGCATTCCTCTTCAAATGATCACATATCCATAAATTGCGAAGCCACGAAGAATTAAGGTAGAGAAATAAATCAACAAGGTACGGATCAAGAACGAATAATCGGTAAGAAATCCCAATCTCAAACCAATATCCGTGGAAGAGAACTAGAGCTACTAGAATTCCCACCTATGAAACTCCCGAACCTTTCCGGTTATGCAATCAGGTGTTGGGGATACAGGGGAAGCACAATATCTCACCCAAACTAGCAAATCCTACATCCAGCTGTATCCATCCTTCAACACATAACCAGGAAAACTTCGGAAACCATCTACCTCAACCTTCGAAAAGCATCCGTTATACAAGTTATGGCGATACTCCCGAACTCCTGCCCCAGTACTGGGTGGCGTCGAGGTTATCTCACCAACGAACTGCATAAAAGAGATTTTCGATGTCGGCGAACATATCTCAAGTATACCAGAATTGCAACGATGAAATTGTGACGACAACACCTCGGAGCTCAACTCCCCGGGACACTGCCACAACTCCTAAAGACAGGAGGCACCAAGAACAATGTTCTCGTCACAAAACCATCGGAACAAAACCAAGATACTCGCGTGAACCTAAAAAAAAAATTTAGTGAAATTTGAGAAGAGAAGAGACAAAACTCTACGCCAGGATGCCTTACCAGAGCGATGAGGAGACTGGGAAGTAAAAAGAATTCCTAAGCTCTCCGATATATAATTCCTAAGGACTCAAAACATTTTTCTAGACACAACTCGGCTGCTAAAAACGATCAAGCAATGGGGCTCCTAAGGTCGGGGATGGCTCTGATTACCAACTTGTAACGCCCTCGATGCGGCTATAGCTCCCACGTGTCGAGGCACGACTTAGAGGCATAACCGCATTGAAAGCAATGTCGCAAGTCAGGCAATCATTACAACATCCCATGTAATACATAATAAAAGGGGGAGATAACATAGTTGGCTTACACTCGCCACGTCACATCAGAGTACATAAATAACATCCATCAAACAAACACTCATGGCCCGACTACGGCGCCAAAATAGAAAAGACCCCCAACATGCGACAAGGTCCTGAATCGATAACCCCAACTAGGCACCACTACTGATCATCCGGAAAAGATACGTAGTATCGCTGAGAGTCCTCGTCGAACTCCCACCTGAGCTCGTAATCGTCAACTGGAGCAGAATCGCCTGGACCTGCATCTGGAGTTGTAGTATCTGTGAGCCACAGGGACTCAGCAATCTCACACCCACGCGATCAAAACTATTTAAGCTCATAGGAATGGATAAGGCCAATATGTGTGGAGCTGCAGCAAGCGACTAGCATATGTGGTGGCTAACTTATACGCAAAAGAGAGCGAGAAGAGAAGGCGAAGCTCGAGCGAGAAGCTAAAGGAACATCCTGCGCAAGCATAACTCCAACACCGTGTCCACTTCCCGGACTCCGCCGAGAAGGGGCCATCACGGTAACACACACGGTTGATTCATTTTAATTAAGTTTAATTAAAGTTATCTACAACCGGACATTAACAAATTCCCATCTGCCCATAACCGCGGGCACGGCTTTCGAAAGATCAATCCCTGCAGGGGGGGTCCCAACTTAGCCCATAACAAGCTCTCACGGTCAACGAAGGAATAGCCCTCCACCCAAGACACACCGATCAGACTCGGTATCTCGGTACAACAAGATGATTCGGCAGGTTAAAACAAGTCCAGCAACACCGCCCGAATGTGCCGACAAATCCCGATAGGAGCTGCACATATCTCTTTCTCAGGGCACGCTCGGATAGGTCAAGCTACGAGTAAAACCAAACCTCAAGTTTCCCCGAGGTGGCCCCGCAGGCTGCCTGGTTCGGACCAACACTCAGAGGAGCACTGGCCCGGGGGGGTTAAAATAAGATGACCCTCGGGCTCCGGAAACCCAAGGGAAAAAGAGGCTAGGTGACAAATGGTAAAACCAATGTTGGGCATTGCTGGAAAAGCTTTAATCAAGACGAACTATCAAGGGGTTCCCATTATAGCCCAACCGTGTAAGGGACGCAACAATCCGGGAACATAACACCGATATGACGGAAACTAGGGCGGCAAGAGTGGAACAAAACACTAGGCGAGAGGCCGAGCCTTCCACCCTTTACCAAGTATATAGATGCGTTAAGATAACATAGCAATATAATGATATCCCAACAAGCAATATAAATGTTCCAACCAGGAACGGCTCCAATCTTCACCTGCAACTAACAACGCTATAAGAAGGGCTGAGCAAGCGGTAACATAGCCAATCAACGGTTTGCTAGGACAAAGGTGGGTTAGAGGTTCAACATGGCAATTGGGAGGCTGACAAGCAAAAGGTAGGCATCGAAGCAGTGGCAAGCAAAAGAGCGAGCAAACTAGCATAGCAAAGATAGTAGTGATTTCGAGGGTACGATCATCTTGCCTGCACAGTTGTCAGAGTTGACTGGATCCTCACAAGCAAACTCAACGGGCTCCTCGGTAGCAAACTCGTCTCCCGGCTCTACCCAACAAGACAAACAAGCAACAAGGATACAATCAACCACGGGCAAGACCAAGCAATATGATGAAATGACGATATGCTATGCGGGATGCGATGCGGGATGCAAAATGCAAGATATGACAGGAAATGCATGAACCTGGCATCAACTTGGAAAACCAAGTGTGCCACTGGATAGAGGGGATGAAATCGCTTGAAAACGATATAAAGATCATTGGAATCGGAGCTACGGTTTGGAAATGGCAAGCGTTTTAAGATATGACACCGGTCTGCGATTTACAGCAAGTAAGCATCTAAATGCAACGAAATGAACATGCTACAGCCACCAAACATGAAAACAAAATACATGGCAGTGATGTACACAAGATGGTTGACAAAACACTAGCACTGAGCCATAGGCAAATTCATCCATTAAGAGGTTCAAACAAACATGGCTAAAACGCAAATGCAAAACAGATTTCAGACTTAGTGAAATTAACACTAGTCTGAAATTTCAGATCACGATGCTCTCTTCGGAGCAGCAAAACAACATGATAGAAAACCTGAACATGACAAGTAAGAACATGGCATGGAGCTACTCAACAAGCTTAATAAAACACCCAAAGTGACCTGGGGCCAAAAGGGTTCACAACATACTCTACCGAGCTCACGAACGTCGCTCGAACACAATCAGTTTTCAGACTTGGTGAAAACTGAGACATGCTGAAATTTAACTCACGAAGGCATGTAAACGAGCTCGATGCACTCACTACGGTGCAAGTCATGGCAAGGAAAGCATATAACCAGCAAGAAGGCACAAAGTGCTAGCTACACATGGCAAGAACGAAGGCATAGCATGCATGGATCACTAACGGTAGCATCGGCGAAATCGCAGACAAGTTGACGATCTGCCCAGATTAACAACGAAGCAAAAGTTGAGCTCGATTGAGTCAACCTAGAGCACTCCAAAAATGCCAACAAAGACATGGATGGATAGAGCATAACTTAAATATCAAAACTCCCTTACTGATCATCCTCAAAAGAGGCACGGATCACTAGGAAACAAGCTGGACATATCGCATCATGAACTAAAATATCCCAGACTTAGTGAAAATCACTAAGTCCCTGAAATCTGCATTCTCAGGTACCCTACTTCGCAAGCTTGCACAAGACAACACACACATCCTAAAAATGCATGGGTGGCACCTCTGGAAAGAAGACAAAATGCTTCACAATACATCCCAAAGGGGCACAGGCATATCATGCACGAATTAAATATAGCGAAAATGACAAAAGTGCATGATGAACTAATGGATCTGCAATTTAACTCACGAAGCCTCCTTCTAACAGCATTTTGGGTATCAAGATGACCTCAAATGCAAAGGATGCAATGGAATGAAATGATGTACATGTCGAGGCGAAGATTTTGATATATCATACGCCCAAAACGGAGCTACGGTTGCGGAGATATAAGCAGTCAAAGATAGCACGAAAATTAGGGTTTCGGGGGAGAGAAGTCAACCTAGATCTAGATCCAGCCGCACTGTAGCAGTGGCGCGACTCCCGAGGTTCGCCGGCCCGACTTGGAGCTCGCCGGCGTCGGACTTGGCGCGGAGGAGGGGCTCGCCGGCCGGGAGGGAGAGGGCGGCGGGGCCGGTG